>NC_091995.1:98799136-98976636 GCF_044704955.1 Pristiophorus japonicus
CCGAGCATTTGCGGCTGAAGCCAAGGCCGGGCCCCGGGGCCCCAGGTCGGTCGGTCGGTGGGACGGACAGACGGACAGCCGCCTCAGCGCACAAACCCCCCGCGGCCCGCGCTCCGCCGCCTGCGCACCACGTCACCCGAACCTGCGCTCCGCCGTCCTGACGTCAGCGGGGAGCGAGGGGGCAGAACGCGCTTCAAGCAACCAACCCTGCGTAGAACGTCATCACGCAAAGCCCTCTGTCCCCGCCCCCTCTGGTCCTGGCTCACTGAAGTTGCCAACCCTGCAGGATTGGCCTGGAGTCCCCAGGTTCTTGCTGCAATGCAAAACCCCAGCAGAAAAATCACTGGGGCATTAAAACAAAATAATTGTGTGATGTCTTTTCATTTCCTTCAAACACCTTAATCGCAGGATAGCGCAGATGAATACGTGGCTTGAGCAGTGGTGCAGCAGGGAGGGATTCAAATTCCTGGGGCATTGGAACCGGTTCTGGGGGAGGTGGGACCAGTACAAACCGGACGGTCTGCACCTGGGCAGGGCCGGAACCAATGTCCTAGGGGGAGTGTTTGCTAGTGCTGTTGGGGAGGATTTAAACTAATATGGCAGGGGGATGGGAACCAATGCAGGGAGACAGAGGGAGACAAAAAGGAGGCAAAAGCAAAAAAGACAGAAAGGAGATGAGGAAAAGTGGAGGGCAGAGAAACCCAAGGCAAAGAACAAAAAGGGCCACTGGACAGCAAAATTCTAAAAGGACAAAGGGTGGTAAAAAAGCAAGCCTGAAGGCTTTGTGTCTTAATGCAAGGAGTATCCGTAATAAGGTGGATGAATTAACTGTGCAAATAGATGTTAACAAATATGATGTGATTGGGATTACGGAGACGTGGCTCCAGGATGATCAGGGCTGGGAACTCAACATTCAGGGGTATTCAACATTCAGGAAGGATAGAATAAAAGGAAAAAGAGGTGGGGTAGCATTGCTGGTTAAAGAGGAGATTAATGCAATAGTTAGGAAAGACATTAGCTTGGATGATGTGGAATCTATATGGGTAGAGCTGCAGAACACCAAAGGGCAAAAAACGTTAGTGGGAGTTGTGTACAGACCTCCAAACAGTAGTAGTGATGTTGGGGAGGGCATCAAACAGGAAATTAGGAGTGCATGCAATAAAGGTGCAGCAGTTATAATGGGTGACTTTAATATGCACATAGATTGGACTAGCCAAACTGGAAGCAATACGGTGGAGGAGGATTTCCTGAAGTGCAAAAGGGATGGTTTTCTAGACCAATATGTCGAGGAACCAACTAGGGGGGAGGCCATCTTAGACTGGGTATTGTGTAATGAGAGAGGATTAATTAGCAATCTCATTGTGCGAGGCCCCTTGGGGAAGAGTGACCATAATATGGTGGAATTCTACATTAGGATGGAGAATGAAACAGTTAATTCAGAGACCATGGTCCAGAACTTAAAGAAGGGTAACTTTGAAGGTATGAGGCGTGAATTGGCGAGGATAGATTGGCGAATGATACTGAAGGGGTTGACTGTGGATGGGCAAAGGCAGACATTTAGAGACCGCATGGATGAAATACAACAATTGTACATTCCTGTCTGGCGTAAAAATAAAAAAGTGAAGGTGGCTCAACCGTGGCTATCTAGGGAAATCAGGGATAGTATTAAAGCCAAGGAAGTGGCATACAAATTGGCCAGGAATAGCAGCGAACCTGAGGACTGGGAGAAATTTAGAACTCAGCAGAGTAAACATAGACATAGAAAATAGATGCAGGAGTAGGCCATTCGGCCCTTCGAGCCTGCACTGCCATTCAATGAGTTCATGGCTGAACATGCAACTTCAGTACCCCATTCCTGCTTTCTCGCCATACCCCTTGATCCCCCTAGTGGTAAGGACTTTATCTAACTCCTTTTTGAATATATTTAGTGAATTGGCTTCAACAACTTTCTGTGGTAGAGAATTCCACAGGTTCACCACTCTCTGGGTGAAGAAGTTTCTCCTCATCTCGATCCTAAATGGCTTACCCCTTATCCTTAGACTGTGACCCCTGGTTCTGGACTTCCCCAACATTGGGAACATTCTTCCTGCATCTAACCTGTCTAAACCCATCAGAATTTTAAACGTTTCTATGAGGTTCCCTCTCATTCTTCTGAACTCCAGTGAATACAAGCCCAGTTGATCCAGTCTTTCTTGATAGGTCAGTTCCACCATCCCGGGAATCAGTCTGGTGAACCTTCGCTGCACTCCCTCAATAGCAAGAATGTCCTTCCTCATGTGAGGAGACCAAAACTGTACACAATACTCCAGGTGTGGCCTCACCAAGGCCCTGTACAACTGTAGCAACACCTCCCTGCCCCTGTACTCAAATCCCCTCGCTATGAAGGCCAACATGCCATTTGCTTTCTTAACCGCCTGCTGTACCTGCATGCCAACCTTCAATGACTGATGTACCATGACACCCAGGTCTCGTTGCACCTTCCCTTTTCCTATCTGTCACCATTCAGATAATAGTCTGTCTCTCTGTTTTTAACCACCAAAGTGGATAACCTCACATTTATCCACATTATACTTCATCTGCCATGCATTTGCCCACTCACCTAACCTGTCCAAGTCACTCTGCAGCCTCATAGCATCCTCTTTGCAGCTCACACTGCCACCCAACTTAGTGTCATCCGCAAATTTGGAGATACTACATTTAATCCCCTCGTCTAAATCATTAATGTACAACGTAAACAGCTGGGGCCCCAGCACAGAACCTTGCGGTACCCCACGAGTCACTGCCTGCCATTCTGAAAAGTACCCATTTATTCCTACTCTTTGTTTCCTGTCTGACAACCAGTTCTCAATCCACGTCAGCACACTACCCCCAATCCCATGTGCTTTAACTTTGCACATTAATCTCCTGTGTGGGACCTTGTCGAAAGCCTTCTGAAAGTCCAAATATACCACATCAACTGGTTCTCCTTTGTCCACTTTACTGGAAACATCCTCAAAAAATTCCAGAAGATTTGTCAAGAGGAGGACAAAGGGTTTGATTAGAGCAGGGAAAATGGAGTACGAGAAGAAGCTTGCAGGGAACATTAAGGCGGATTGCAAAAGTTTCTATAGGTATGTAAAGAGAAAAAGGTTAGTAAAGACAAACGTAGATCCCCTGCAGTCAGAATCAGGGGAAGTCATAACGGGGAACAAAGAAATGGCAGACCAATTGAACAAGTACTTTGGTTCAGTATTCACTAAGGAGGACACAAACAACCTTCCGGATATAAAAGGGGTCAGAGGGTCTAGTAAGGAGGAGGAACTGAGGGAAATCTTTATTAGTCGGGAAATTGTGTTGGGGAAATTGATGGGATTGAAGGCCAATAAATCTCCAGGGCCTGATGGACTGCATCCCAGAGTACTTAAGGAGGTGGCCTTGGAAATAGCAGATGCATTGACAGTCATTTTCCAACATTCCATTGACTCTGGATCAGTTCCTATCGAGTGGAGGGTAGCCAATGTAACCCCACTTTTTAAAAAAGGAGGGAGAGAGAAAACAGGGAATTATAGACCGGTCAGCCTGACCTCAGTAGTGGGTAAAATGATGGAATCAATTATTAAGGATGTCATAGCATCGCATTTGGAAAATGGTGACATGATAGGTCCAAGTCAGCATGGATTTGTGAAAGGGAAATCATGCTTGACAAATCTTCTGGAATTTTTTGAGGATGTTTCCAGTAAAGTGGACAAAGGAGAACCAGTTGATGTGGTATATTTGGACTTTCAGAAGGCTTTCGACAAGGTCCCACACAGGAGATTAATGTGCAAAGTTAAAGCACATGGGATTGGGGGTAGTGTGCTGACGTGGATTGAGAACTGGTTGTCAGACAGGAAACAAAGAGTAGGAGTAAATGGGTACTTTTCAGAATGGCAGGCAGTGACTAGTGGGGTACCACAAGGTTCTGTGCTGGGGCCCCAGCTGTTTACATTGTACATTAATGATTTAGACGAGGGGATTAAATGTAGTATCTCCAAATTTGCGGATGACACTAAGTTGGATGGCAGTGTGAGCTGCGAGGAGGATGCTATGAGGCTGCAGAGTGACTTGGATAGGTTAGGTGAGTGGGCAAATGCATGGCAGATGAAGTATAATGTGGATAAATGTGAGGTTATCCACTTTGGTGGTAAAAACTGAGAGACAGACTATTATCTGAATGGTGACAGATTAGGAAAAGGGAAGGTGCAACAAGACCAGGGTGTCATGGTACATCAGTCACTGAAGGTTGGCATGCAGGTACAGCAGGCGGTTAAGAAAGCAAATGGCATGTTGGCCTTCATAGCGAGGGGATTTGAGTACAGGGGCAGGGAGGTGTTGCCACAGTTGTACAGGGCCTGGTGAGGCCACACCTGGAGTATTGTGTACAGTTTTGGTCTCCTAACTTGAGGAAGGACATTCTTGCTATTGAGGGAGTGCAGCGAAGATTCACCAGACTGATTCCCGGGATGGTGGGACTGACCTATCAAGAAAGACTGGATCAACTGGGCTTGTATTCACTAGAGTTCAGAAGAATGAGAGGGGACCTCATAGAAACGTTTAAAATTCTGACGGGTTTGGACAGGTTGGATGCAGGAAGAATGTTCCCAATGTTGGGGAAGTCCAGAACCAGGGGTCACAGTCTAAGGATAAGGGGTAAGCCATTTAGGACCGAGATGAGGAGAAACTTCTTCACCCAGAGAGTGGTGAACCTGTGGAATTCTCTACCACAGAAAGTAGTTGAGGCCAATTCACTAAATATATTCAAAAGGGAGTTAGATGAAGTCCTTACTACTCGGGGGATCAAGGGTTATGGCGAGAAAGCAGGAAGGGGGTACTGAAGTTTCATGTTCAGCCATGAACTCATTGAATGGCGGTGCAGGCTAGAAGGGCTGAATGGCCTGCCCCTGCACCTATTTTCTATGTTTCTATGTTTCTATGCAAGCCTTTCTTCGATGAATATATTGGAGTTGAAAATAAACTTGCATTTCTATAGCGCCTTTCACAATCATCGGATGTCCCAAAATGCTTTACAGCCAATGAAGTACTTTTGGAGTGTGGTCACTGTTGTAATGTGGGAAATGCAGCAGCCAATTTGTGTGCACAGCAAGCTCCCACACACAGCGATGTGATAATGACCCAGATAATCTGTTTTTGTGATGTAGGTTGAGGGATAAATATTGGCCCCAGGACACCGGGGATAATTCTCTGCCCCAGAGAGCTGTGGAGGCTGGGTCATTGAATATATTTAAGTACTTCATTGGCTGTAAGGTGGAGATAGACAGATTTTTGAGCGATAAGGGAATAAGGGGTTATGGGGAGCGGGCGGGGAAGTGGAGCTGAGTCCATGATCGGATCAGCCCTGATCTTATTGAATGGCGGAACAGGCTCAAGGGGCCGAATGGCCGACTCCTGCTCCTATTTCTTATGTTCTTATCACATTGCTGTGTGTGGGAGCTTGCTGTGCATAATTTGGCTGCAGCATTTCCCACATTACAACAGTGACTACACTCCAAAAGTACTTCATTGGCTGTAAAGCTTTGGAACGTCCTGAGGTAGTGAAAGGCGCTATAGAAATGTAAGTTCTAGTTTTTTCATTTTTCAGGTATATTCTGTTTGCTGATTTTACAAAAAGCATTGACATGAGTTATGTCTCATAGTCACCACTTTGTTCCACTACCATTGGCAAATAAGAGGAAATTATTGCCCCATGGCTCTCACGACATTATCGTATCCATCATGGTCGGTGCTCCTCTGCATTTTACTCTTGCTCTTACTGAGCTGAATCTGTCCCCTCCGACACTGTGTATAAATCGGGTCTCCGACTCCAAGCCTTGATTCCCCAGGACCTCATACCTGTCAACCTCGTATCCTCCCGTTCCTCCCGCAATCAAACTGCATTCAAAATGCAAGCTCGCCATCACCCAACCACTAATTCTGCATTTATAATATCTTTGTCCTTGCCTCAGCTCATCCGCTGCTGAAGCCCTCATCCATGCCTTTGTTACCTCTAGACTTGACTATTCCAACGCACTCCTGGCTGGCCTCCCACATTCGTAAACTAGAGGTGATCCAATACTCGGCTGCCCCGTGTCCTAACATTCCACCGAGTCCCGCTCACCCATCACCCCCTGTGCCCCGTGTCCTAACTCGCACCCAGTCCCGCTCACCCATCACCCCCTGTGCTCGCTGCCCCGTGTCCTAACTCGCACCGAGTCCCGCTCACCCATCACCCCCTGTGCTCACTGACCCGTGTCCTAACTCGCACCGAGTCCCGCTCACCCATCACCCCCTGTGCTCGCTGCCCCGTGTCCTAACTCGCACCCAGTCCCACTCACCCATCACCCCCTGTGCTCGCTGCCCCGTGTCCTAACTCGCACCGAGTCCCGCTCACCCATCACCCCCTGTGCTCGCTGCCCCGTGTCCTAACTCGCACCCAGTCCCACTCACCCATCACCCACTGTGCTCGCTGCCCCATGCCCTAACTGTTGTGTATCTGTAAAGCATGCACTCCCATGTTCCACCACCAGGGAGCACATCCCCTGAAGTCCCAAGGGATCCCAGCATCCCTTGGGAGCACTGTATATAAGCCGGGCCCTAAGGCCTGTTCCTCACTCTGGAGTGTCTTATTAAAGACTGAGGTCACTGTTACTTTAACATCCCTGTGTGCAGTCTCATCTGTGTTAGGAACACAATAACTGGCGACGAGAATACGAATCCAACGCAAAGATGCAACAAACTGTGGGCATCCTGGAGAAGTTCTCGGAGGGTGAGGACTGGGAAGCCTATGTCGAACGGCTAGACCAGTACTTTGTAGCCAACGAGCTGCACGGAGAAGGAAGCGCTGCAAAAAGGGCACCGACCTACAGCCTCATGAAGAATCTTCTGGCTCCGGTGAAACCCACAGCTAAGTCGTATGAGGAACTGTGTACACTGGTTCAGGACCATCTTAACCCGAAGGAGAACGTGCTGATGGCGAGGTATCGGTTCTACACGTGCCAGCGATCTGAAGGTCAGGAAGTGGCGAGCTACGTCGCCGAGCTAAGGCGACTTGCAGGACAATGTGAGTTTGGTGGCTACCTGGAGCAGATGCTCAGAGACTTTTTTGTACTGGGCATTGTCCACGAGACCATCCTACAAAAACTTTTGACTGTAGAGACACCGACTCTCAGTAAGGCCATTGCGATAGCACAGGCGTTTATGTCCATCAGTGATAACACCAAACAAATCTCTCAGCACACAAGTGCTAGCAATGTTCATAAATTAACTGGAACTGTGTTTGCGAGCAGAAATGTACAGGACAGAAACCACGAGTCTGCAACTGCCAGCGGGCCTCAGGTGACCAGATGACTCAGAGTCCGCAACAAAGGATGAATGCAAGGCAATTCACACCTTGTTGGCATTGTGGAAGCTTCCATTCAGCCTATTCATGCTGCTTCAATGGGTATGTTTGCAAGATCTGTGGAACAATGGGGCACCTCCAATGAGCTTGCAAACGAGCTGTAAGCTCTGCAAAACCTGCTAACCATCAAGTGGCAGAGGAAGATCGGTCCATGGTGGATCAAAGCAATTTCAAGACTCAGAGAGAGGAGACAGATGCTGAAGTACACGGGGTGCACACATTTTCGACGAAATGTCCACCTATAATGCTAAACGTAAAATTGAATGGCTTACCCGTAGCCATGGGACTGGACACTAGCGCTAGCCAATCCATCGTGAGTAAAAAGATATTTGGGAGACTGTGGTGCAACAAGGCATTCAGACCGTCCCTGAGCCCCATCCACAGGAAACTGAGAACGTACACCAAAGAGCTCATCACTGTCCTGGGCAGCGCCATGGTCAAGATCACCTACGAGGGCACGGTGCATGAACTGCCACTCTGGATTGTCCTGGGCGATGGCCCCACACTGCTTGGAAGGAGCTGGCTGGGAAAAATCCGCTGGAATTGGGATGACATCCGAGCGCTATCACATGTCGATGAGGCCTCATGTACCCAGGTTCTTAACAAATTTCCTTCCCTTTTTGAGCCAGGCATTGGAAACTTTTCCGGGGCGAAGGTGCGGATCCACTTGGTCCCAGAGGCACGACCCATCCACCACAAGGCGCGAGCGGTACCTCACATGATGAGGAACAGAGTGGAAATCGAGCTGGACAGGCTGCAACGCGAGGGCATCATCTCCCCAGTGGAATTCAGCGAGTGGGCCAGCCCGATTGTTACAGTACTCAAAAGTGATGGCACGGTCAGGATTTGCGGCGATTATAAAGGAACTATTAATTGTTTCTAGCTACAGGACCAATACCCACTACCTAAGGCAGACGTCCTATTTGCGACGCTGGCAGGAGGCAAGACGTTCACCAATCTCGACCTGACTTCGGCCTACATGACGCAGGAGCTGGAGGAGTCTTCGAAGGGCCTCACCTGCATCAGCACGCACAAGGGACTGTTCATCTACAACAGATGCCCGTTTGGAATTCGGTCGGCTGCAGCGATCTTCCAGAGAAACATGGAGAGCCTACTCAAGTCGGTACCACGCACGGTGGTCTTTCAGGACGACATATTGGTCACGGGTCGGGACACCGTCGAGCACCTACAAAACCTGGAGGAGGTCCTCCAGCGACTGGATCGCGTAGGGCTGCGGCTGAAGAGGTCGAAATGCGTCTTCATGGCAACAGAAGTGGAGTTTTTGGGGAGAAAGATCGCGGCGGACGGCATTCGGCCCACAGACGCCAAGACAGAGGCTATCAGGAACACTCCCAGGCCACAGAACGTCACGGAGCTGCGGTCGTTCTTGGGACTCCTCAATTATTTTGGTAACTTCCTACCGGGGTTAAGCACCCTTTTAGAGCCCCTACATGTGTTATTGCGCAAAGGTGAGAACTAGGTATGGGGAAAAAAACAAGTAATTGCTTTTGAGAAAACCAGAAACATTTTATGCTCCAACAAGCTGCTTGTATTGTATAACCCGTGTAAAAGACTTGTGCTAGCATGTGATGCGTCGTCTTACAGAGTCGGGTGTGTATTACAACAAGCTAACATTGCGGGGAAGTTGCAACCAACTGTCACCTATGCCTCCAGGAGCTTGTCTAAGGCCGAGAGGGCCTACAGCATGATTGAGAAAGAGGCATTAGCGTGTGTGTTCGGGGTAAAGAAAATGCATCAGTACCTGTTTGGCCTCAAATTTGAGCTGGAAACCGATCACAAGCCCCTCATATCCCTGTTCGCTGTAAACAAGGGGATAAATACTAATGCCTCAGCCCACATTCAAAGGTGGGCACTCGTGCTATCAGTGTATAACTATGCCATCCGCCGCAGGCCAGGCACCGAGAACTGTGCAGATGCTCTCAGTCGGCTACCATTGCCCACCACAGGGGTGGAAATGGCGCAGCCTGCAAACTTGTTGATGGTGGCGCAGCCCGCAGACTTGTTGATGGTCATGGAAGCTTTTGAAAATGATAAAGCACCTGTCACGGCCCGCCAGATTAGGACTTGGACCAGCCAAGATCCTCTGCTGTCCCTATTAAAAAACTGTGTACTGCATGGGAGCTGGGCCAGCATCCCCGTTGAAATGCAAGAGCTAATCAAGCCGTTCCAGCGGCGAAAGGGCGAGCTGTCCATTCAGACAGACTGTCTGTTGAGGGGTAACCACGTAGTGCTACCCAAAAAGGGCAGGGAGACGTTCATCTCGGATCTCCACAGCATACACCTGGGTATAGTAATGATGAAAGCGATAGCCAGATCCCACGTGTGGTGGCCCAGTATCGACTCTGAATTAGAGTCCTGTGTACGGCAATGCAGCGTGTGTGCTCAGTTAAGCAACGCACCCAGAGAGGCACCACTAAGTTTGTGATCCTGGCCCTCCAGACCATGGTCGAGGATCCATGTCGACTATGCGGGCCCATTTCTCGGTAAAATGTTCCTGGTGGTGGTGGATGCTTTTTCAAAATGGATTGAATGTGAAATAATGTCGGGAAGCACCACCACCGCCACCATTGAAAGCCTGAGGGCCATGTTTGCCACCCAGGGCCTGCCTGACATACTGGTCAGTGACAACGGGCCATGTTTCACCAGTGCCGAACTTCAAGAATTCATGACCCGCAATGGGATCAAACATGTCACCTCGGCCCCGTTTAAACCAGCCTCCAATGGGCAGGCAGAGCGGGCAGTACAAACCATCAAACAGAGCCTAAACGAGTCACAGAAGGCTCACTCCAAACCCGCCTGTCCCGAGTACTGCTCAGCTACCGCACGAGACCTCACTCGCTCACAGGGGTGCCCCCGGCTGAGCTACTCATGAAAAGGACACTTAAAACCAGACTCTCGCTGGTTCACCCCAACCTGCATGATCAGGTAGAGAGCAAGCGGCAGCAACAAAATGTAAACGATGGTCGCGCCACTGTGTCACGGGAAATTGATCTGAATGACCCTGTGTATGTGCTAAACTATGGACATGGTCCCAAGTGGATCGTGGGCACGGTGATAGCTAAAGAAGGGAGTAGGGTGTTTGTAGTCAAACGAGACAATGGACAAATTTGTAGAAAGCACCTGGACCAAACGAGGCTGCGGTTCACAGACTGCCCTGAACAACCCACAGCAGACACCACCTTTCTCGAGCCCACAACACACACCCAAAGGATCAACGACACCACGCCGGACCAGGAAATCGAACCCATTACACCCAACAGCCCAGCAAGGCCAGGCTCACCCAGCAGCCCTGCAGGGCCAACAACACACCAGCCCAGCGAGGGCACAGCCAACACACCAGAACAGACATTTGTACCGAGGCGGTCCACCAGGGAAAGAAAGGCTCCCGACCGCCTCACCTTGTAAATAGTTTTCACTTTGACTTTGAGGGGGGAGTGATGTTGTGTATCTGTAAAGCATGCACTCCCATGTTCCGCCACCAGGGAGCTCATCCCCTGAAGTCCCAAGGGATCCCAGCATCCTAAGGCCTGTTCCGCACTCTCGAGTGTCTTATTAAAGGTCACTGTTAATTTAACCTCCCTGTGTGCAGTCTCATCTGTGTTAGGAACACAATACTAACTCGCACTGAGTCCCACTCACCCATCACCCCCTGTGCTCGCTGACCTACATTGGCTCCCGGTTAAGCAACGCCTCAATTTCAAAATTGTCATTGTTATTTACAAATCCCTCCATGGCCCTCACCCCTCCCTATCTCTGTAATCTCCTCCAGCCCCACAACACCCCCCCCCCCGAGATGTCTGCGCTCCTCTAATTCTGCCCTCCTGACCATCCCTGATTATATTCGCTCCATCATCGGTGGCCGTGCCTTCTGTTGCCTGGGCCCCAAGCTCTGGAACTCCCTCCCTAAACCTCTCCACCTCTCTACCTCTCTTTCCTCCTTCAAGATGCTCCTTAAAACCTACCTCTTTGACCAAGCTTTTGGTCTGCGCCCTAATTTCTCCTTATGTGGCTTGGTGTCAAATTTTTTTGTCCGTCAATGCTCCGGTGAAGCGCCTTGGGACTTTGTTACGTTAAAGGCGCTGTATAAATACAAGTTGTTGTATATGTTCCTACTTCTCTCAGCCTTCCTACTATCTTGCGCTACAGGACTCGGCCTTTCACTAATTTTACTCAATAACACAACTCTTATGTTCTTATGTTCTCTGACTCTGGCTGTGAAACATTGAATAGTGTTTTCTTGTCTTATGTTTCCTTTAGTTTTCGAGATCTGGCACGATTGCATAACGTGCATTCACCAGATTGGCCACCCTGAGGTGTGGCGACGCCCTTCAGTGTGATTATGATTCATCATGTTGCAATGTTTTGTAAACCATAGGGCAGATACAGAGCAACTATTTCAGAACAAGAGCCATAATCTTTAAATCTTTAAATTAGAGGCAGGACATTAAGGAGTAAAACCAGGAAGTGGGCCTTCGCACAAAGGTCAGCAAAGCCAGCCAGCTCTCTGGTTGGAGGCATTTCTCAAGGGTGGATCACGTGACATCTGATCACATGATGCCTGCAAATGCCATGGTGTTTACTGTACAATGGTTGGGCGGCCTGTAGTTGAGTATCTTTGCTCATTTATCTCGCTCCAGCAGCTGTTGTGTGAGAAGTTGCGAGATTCGGGAGGTCTCCCATGAGCAGGTCGAGAGGAGAAACCCGGGGGTGGGCGGGGGGAAGAGATTCGCTGGTGGGGTGGCGGGGGTGGGGGGAGCCAGAGCTGGGGGGAATTTTGATTCCACCCGTTAGTAAAAGTAACTCACTGGAATTGCACCGATAATTAATAGTAAGGATCAGATTATCCTCATAACCAACAGTGATACAATAACTCACTGATGTGCTCTCTGCCTCGTGTCCTAACTCGCACCCAGTCCCGCTCACCCATCACCCCCTGTGCTCACTGCCCCGTGTCCTAACTCGCACCAAATCCCCTTCACCCATCACCCCCTGTGCTCACTGCCCCGTGTCCTAACTCGCACCAAATCCCATTCACCCATCACCCCCTGTGCTCACTGCCCCTTGTCCTAACTCGCACCCAGTCCCGCTCACCCATCACCCTCTGTGCTCGCTGCCCCGTGTCCTAACTCGCACCAAGTCCTGCTCACCCATCACCCCCTGTGCTCACTGCCCCGTGTCCTAACTCGCACCGAATCCCGCTCACCCATCACCCCCTGTGCCCCCGTGTCCTAACTCGCACCGAGTCCCGCTCACCCATCACCCCCTGTGCTCACTGCCCCGTGTCCTAACTCGCACCAAGTCCCGCTCACCCATCACCCACTGTACTCGCTGCCCCGTGTCCTAACTCACACCAAGTCCCGCTCACCCATCACCCACTGTGCTCGCTGCCCCATGTGCTAACTCGCACCAAGTCCCG
The DNA here is from genome assembly GCF_044704955.1 of Pristiophorus japonicus. Classification (NCBI taxonomy): domain Eukaryota; kingdom Metazoa; phylum Chordata; class Chondrichthyes; family Pristiophoridae; genus Pristiophorus; species Pristiophorus japonicus. The sequence goes on from NC_091995.1 coordinate 98,811,988, forward strand.
CTCACCTATCACTCCCTGTGCTCACTGCCCCATGTCCTAACTCGCACCGAGTCCCACTCACCCATCACCCACTGTGCTCGCTGCCCCATGTGCTAACTCGCACCAAGTCCCGCTCACTCATCACTCCCTGTGCTCACTGCCCCATGTCCTAACTCGCACCGAGTCCCACTCACCCATCACCCACTGTGCTCGCTGCCCCGTGTTCTAACTCACACCAAGTCCCGCTCACCCATCACCCACTGTGCTCGCTGCCCCGTGTCCTAACTCGCACCAAGTCCCGCTCACTCATCACTCCCTGTGCTCGTTGCCCCATGTCCTAACTCGCACCGAGTCCCGCTCACTCATCACTCCCTGTGTTCACTGACCTGCATTGGCTCCCGGTTAAGCAACGCCTTAATTTCAAAATTCTCATTCTTGTTTACAAATCCCTCCATGGCCCCTCGCCCCCTCCCTATCTCTGTAATCTCCTCCAGCCCCACAACCCCCCGAGATCTCTGCACTCCTCCAATTCTGCCCTCCTGACCATCCCTGATTATAATCGCTCCACCATCGGTGGCCGTGCCTTCTGTTGCCTGGGCCCCAAGCTCTGGAACTCCCTCCCTAAACCTCTCCACCTCTCTACCTCTCTCTCCTCCTTCAAGATGCTCCTTTTGGTCATCTGCCCTAATTTATTTTTATGCAGCTTGGTGTCAAATTTGTTATCTCATGATATGCCTGTGAAGCGCCTCGGGACATTTCACCAACAATAACTTGTGTTTATATAGTGCCTTTAGTGAAGTGAAACGTCCCAGGGTGAGTTTTGGATCACCTCTAGTCGAAGTAGGGTAGAATGTGGGAGGCCAGCCAGGAGCGAGTTGGAATAGTAAAGTCTAGTGGTAACAAAGGCATGGATGAGGGTTTCAGCAACGGATGAGCTGAGGCAGGGGAGAACATAAGAACATAAGAATTAGGAACAGGAGTCGGCCATCTAGCCCCTCGAGCCTGCTCCGCCATTCAACAAGATCATGGCTGATCTGGCCGTGGACTCAGCTCCACTTACCCGCCCGCTCCCCATAACCCTTAATTCCCTTATTGGTTAAAAATCTATCTATCTGTGATTTGAATACATTCAATGAGCTAGCCTCAACTGCTTCCCTGGGCAGAGAATTCCACAGATTCACAACCCTCTGGGAGAAGAAATTCCTTTTCAACTTGGTTTTAAATTGGCTCCCCCGTATTTTAAGGCTGTGCCCCCTAGTTCTAGTCTCCCCGACCAGTGGAAACAACCTCTCTGCCTCTATCTTGTCTATCCCTTTCATTATTTTAAATGTTTCTATAAGATCACCCCTCATCCTTCTGAACTCCAACGAGTAAAGACCCCGTCTACTCAATCTATCATCATAAGGTAACCCCCTCATCTCCGGAATCAGCCTAGTGAATCGTCTCTGTACCCCCTCCAAAGCTAGTATATCCTTCCTTAAGTAAGGTGACCAAAACTGCACGCAGTACTCCAGGTGCGGCCTCACCAATACCCTATACAGTTGCAGCAGGACCTCCCTGCTTTTGTACTCCATCCCTCTCGCAATGAAGGCCAACATTCCATTCGCCTTCCTGATTACCTGCTGCACCTGCAAACTAACCTTTTGGGATTCATGCACAAGGACGCCGTAGATTTAACAATTTTTCGCTCCTGCGGGAGGGGAAATATGCGGCGTGCTTCCTGCAAGAAACCCACACCGTTCCGGGAGACGAAGCCACGTGGCTCCTGGAATGGCAAGGAGAGGTCTGCATGAGCCACCTCACCGCCACTTCTAGTGGGGTGGCCATCTTGCTGGGCCCGCATTTTCAGCCGGAGATCTTGGGGGTCGAGGAGCCCGTGCCAGGCCGCTTGCTGCACGTAACGGTTCGCCTGGGGGACGTGCCGCTCCATCTCGTGAACGTGTACGCCCCTCAGCCCGGCCCGCAGCAAACGCGCTTCTTCGAAGAGGTGTCTGCTCTTCTTGGCTCCGTCGACGTCGGCGACTGCATTGTCCTCGGGGGGGATTTTAACTGCACCCTTGAGGCGAGGGACCGCTCGGTGCCCCGCAGAGCATGACGGTGATCGAGAAGTTGAGGGACCTGGTCGGGTCCTTCGACTTGGTGGACGTCTGGCGAAATCTCCACCCCGACTCCAGCGCCTTTACTTGGGTGAGGCCTGGAGTAGGATGGTCCAGAGTCAACCGCCTTTACGTGTCTCGGGCGTACGTTTCCTGCGTCCCGGCGGCCTCCATGCGGCCGGTGCCGTGTTCGGACCACCACCTGGTGTGGGCGGAGCTCGCTTTGCTCCGCGCGAGGACGGGGTCCGCGTACTGGCATTTTAACAACCGGCTGCTGGAGGACGTGCGGTTCCAGGACTCGTTCCGTCGATTCTGGTCCGACTGGAGAAGAAAGCAGGGGGGCTTCCCCTCCTTGAGGCTATGGTGGGACGTGGGCAAGGCTCACGTCCGCGTCTTCTGTCAAGAGTACGCGAGGGGGTCGACCAAGAGGCGGGCGGCCAGGGTCGGGCGCCTAGAAAAAGAGGTGCTCGACCTGGAGTCCCGTCTCGGTCAAATCGTCGGGGACCCGGCCCTGCGGACGGTGTACGAAGCGAAGAAGGCCGCGCTGAAGGACCTGCAGCTCGTCGGGTCCCGAGGCGTGTTCGTGAGGTCGCGGATCCGGTTCCTGCGGGATCTGGACCGCGGCTCCCCCTTCTTCTACTCGCTGGAAAAAAGACAGAGTGTCCGTAAGCAGCTCTTGACGCTGCTGGCCGACGACGGCTCTCTCGTCTCGGATCCGGAGGGCGTCAACAACAGGGCCCGTGAATATTACGGGGCCCTGTTCTCTCCGGAGCCGTCCAGCGAGGAAGCGCGTAGAGTTTTGTGGGAGGACCTGCTGAAGGTCAGCCCGGAGGGCGCCGAAAATCTGGAAGCTCCGCTAAGCCTGGCGGAGCTGACCGGTGCCCTCGACTGGCTCTCGAGGGGAAAAGCCCCGGGGCTGGACGGGCTGACCGTGGAGTTCCACAGGGCGTTCTGGGACGTCCTGGGGGGCGACTACGCGCGGGTCCTGGGGGAAAGTCTGGCGACCGGGGAGATGCCCCTCTCTTGGCGCAGGGCAGTCATCGTCCTGCTGCCTAAGAAGGGCGATCTCAACCTCCTTAAGAACTGGCGCCCGGTCTCCCTCCTCAGCACGGACTACAAAATCTTCGCCAGGGCGATGTTTGCTCGCCTTGGCGCCGTGCTGGACCACAAGATCCACCCCGACCAGTCCTACACGGTCCCGGGCTGGACAATCCACGATAACATCCGGGACCTCATCCATTGTTCCCAGGAGGCTGGTCTGTCGGTCGCCTTCATATCCCTCGACCAAGAGAAGGCGTTCGACAGGGTGGATCACGACTATCTGCTCGGAACTCTGCGCGCTTTCGGGTTCGGGACGCATTTCGTCGCCCGGATCCGACTTTTGTACGCCGCCGCGGAGTGTCTGATTAAGGTTAACGGGTCCTTGACGGCGCCCCTTCGCTTTAGGAGAGGGGTGCGCCAGGGATGCCCCATGTCCGGCCAGTTATACGCCGTCTGCGTGGAGCCTTTCCTGCGCCTCTTGCGGACGAGGTTGACGGGACTGGCTCTGCAAGGGCCGGGCGTGGAGGTCGTCCTCTCGGCTTACGCCGATGACGTGCTCCTCGCGGTAGAGGATCCCGCTGACCTGCGGAGGATGCGTGAGTGCCAGGAGATTTACTCGGCCGCATCCTCCGCCAGGATCAACTGGGAGAAATGTTCCGGACTCCTGGTGGGTCAGTGGCGGGTGGACTCCCTGCCGGAGGAGCTCAGGCCTTTTGCCTGGAGCACGACCCATCTCCTCTATCTGGGAGTCTACCTTAGCCCCGACGAGGAAGCCTGGCCGGCGAACTGGCAAGAGCTGGAGGCCAAGGTCGCCGCTCGCCTAGGGCGCTGGACAGGACTGCTCCGAGTGCTGTCCTTCAGGGGTCGAGCGCTAGTCATAAACCAGCTGGTGGCCGCAATGTTGTGGTACCGGCTGGTCATTTTGACCCCTCCCCCTGCTTTTGTCGCCAAGATACAGAAGAAGCTGGTGGACTTCTTCTGGAACAACAGGAAGCACTGGGTCTCTGCCGCGGTCTTGAGTCTCCCGCTTGAGGAGGGCGGTCAGTCGTTGGTGTGCGTCAGCGCCCAGCTCGCGACTTTCCGTCTTCAGACCCTGCAGAGATACCTTTACGTCGAGCCCCCTCCTAGGTGGCGTGCTCTGGCGACGTATTTCTTCCGCCAGCAGCACGGCCTCAACTACGACACGCAGCTCCTGTTTGTGAGCCTGGGGGGCGTCAGGACCGCCCTCCGGGAGCTGCCTGTCTTTTACAAGGAACTCACCAGGGTCTGGAACAAAGTCTCCACCAAGCGCAGCTCTCCACCGGCTGGAGTGGCGACCGTCCTGCAGGAGCCGCTGCTTGGGAGTCCGTACCTCCACGACCGAGGTTTTAGGTGGCGGTCGGACGAGAGGGCTGTGGCTGGTGAGGTGACCAGGGTCAGGGCCCTGCTTGATGGCGGAGGAGCGGGCTGGATGGCGCCAGACACGCTGGCGCGGCGCCTAAATTCTGCCAACGTCCGGCGCGCGGCCGATGCCATCGAGTCGCTAAAAACAGCTCTGGGCCCCGACTCCGTTAGGTGCATCGAGGAGGCTCAAGCACGTGGGGAGATCCCGTCCGAACTGACCCCCGTCCGGACGGAATTCCTCATCGGCGCCAAACCCCGGAACCTCCCTCGGGGGCCGGCGCCTCACAACTTGAGCCGCCTCGGGGAAATCCCCTCCGTGCCTTTCAGTTCCGCGCGGAGGGGTTTCCTGTACGGGCTGCTCCTGCACACCCTCAACTTTGCCATCCTCGCCGGCCATCCGGACACGCCATGGCGTACCATCTTGCCGTCCGGAGGAGGCGGGGGTCCCCGATGGAGGGCACTCTACGCAGGGGTCCTCCCACTATTTGTCGGGGACTTGGCCTGGAGGGTGGTGCACGGAGCAGTGCCGTGCAATAAATTTTTAAGCCGGTTCATGGGCTCCCAGGCCGCCTGCAATTTCTGCGGTCTGGAAGAGTCCGTGTTCCATGTTTTTATTGAGTGCACGAGGTTGCAGCCTCTGTTTTGTTATTTAAAGGGGCTGCTCCTGAAATTCTGGCTGCACTTCAGTCCCACATTCCTGATCTTCGGGCACCCTGTGTGGAGCGGAGCGGGTAGGTCCGAGGGCCTCCTCGTAGGACTGCTCCTGGGCACGGCCAAGGGTGCCATCAGCCGGTCCAGGCAGCGGGCGGTCGAGGGGGTCGTTCAGCCAGACTGCCTGCCTCTCTTCCGTGCGTACATCCGCGCTAGGGTGTCCTTGGAGATGGAGCACGCGGTGTCCACCGGTACGCTCGCGGCCTTCCGCGAGAGGTGGGCGCCGGAGGGACTGGAGTGCATCATCACGCCCGGCAACCAAATTTAAATTTGATTCTATGTTTTTTAAGTTAATTTGTTTTAATTGCCGGTGCTTTTAGTGTCCCCCTCCCCTTTTATAGGTGGCACTTGGAAAAAAATTTGATTCTGTGCCCAAAAAAAGACCAAAAAAAAAAAAAAGGGCCTTGTAAATGTTGGTGTTTCCCCCAGATCGGGGGACACGGTTTAATGTTTTTTGTTTACTCCTAAACGAGTTTCATGCACAAGGACCACCTGGTCCCTCTGCACCGCGGCATGTTGTAATTTCTCCCCATTCAAATAATATTCCCTTTTATTTTTTTTTTCCCAAGGTGGATGACCTCACATTTTCCGACATTGTATTCCATCTGTCAAACCTTAGCCCATTCGCTTAACCTATCTAAATCTCTTTGCAGCCTCTCTGTATCCTCTACACAACCCGCTTTCCCACTAATCTTTGTGTCATCTGCAAATTTTGTTACACTACACTCTGTCCCCTCTTCCAGGTCATCTATGTATATTGTAAACAGTTGTGGTCCCAGCACCGATCCCTGTGGCACACCACTAACCACCGATTTCCAACCGGAAAAGGACCCATTTATCCCGACTCTCTGCTTTCTGTTAGTCAGCCAATTCTCTATCCATGCTAATACATTTCCTCTGACTCCGCATACCTTTATCTTCTGCAGTAACCTTTTGTGTGGCACCTTATCGAATGCCTTTTGGAAATCTAAATAAACCACATCCATCGGTACACCTCTATCCACCATGCTCGTTATATCCTCAAAGAATTCCAGTAAATTAGTTAAACATGATTTCCCCTTCATGAATCCATGTTGCGTCTGCTTGATTGCACCATTCCTATCTAGATGTCCCGCTATTTCTTCCTTAATGATAGCTTCAAGCATTTTCCCCACTACAGATGTTAAACTAACCGGCCTTTTGTCTGCCCCCTTTTTTAAACAGAGGCGTTACATTAGCTGCTTTCCAATCTGCTGGTACCTCCCCAGAGTCCAGAGACTTTTGGTAGATTATAACGAATGCATCTGCTATAACTTCCGCCATCTCTTTTAATACCCTGGGATGCATTTCATCCAGACCAGGGGACTTGTCTACCTTGAGTCCCATTAGCCTATCCAGCACTACCCCGCTAGTGATAGTTATTGTCCCAAGGTCCTCCCTTCCCACATTCCCGTGACCAGCAATTTTTGGCATGGTTTTTGTGTCTTCCACTGTGAAGACCGAAGCAAAATAATTGTTTAAGGTCTCAGCCATTTCCACATTTCCCATTATTAAATCCCCCTTCTCATCTTCTAAGGGACCAACATTTACTTTAGTCACTCTTTTCCGTTTTATATATCGGTAAAAGCTTTTACTATCTGTTTTATGGAGGATACGGGCGATGTTACGGAGGTGGAAAGAGGCAGTCTTTGTTATGCTGCGGATATGTGGGTGGAAAGCTCATTTCAGGGTCCAATATGACACTGAGATTGCGAACAGTCTGGTTCAGCCTCAGACAGTGGGCAGGGAGAGGGAGGGAGTCGGTGGCTAGGGACAGAGTTTGTGGCGGGGACCGAAAACAATGGCTTCGGTTTCACTGCGTTAAAGGTGCTATCTAAATTCAAGTTACTGATGTTGATAGTCTATATGTAACAAGTTGTAACAGGTCAAAAGGAAAATACTGCGGATCCTGGAACATGGAATAAAAACAGAAAATGCTGGAAATCTCAGTGGGTCAGGCAGTGTCTGTGGCGAGAAACAGAGTTAACGTTTCAGGTCAACGCCTCTTCATCAGAACCTAATGGTTGTAATAGGTGTTATGCCCCAATATCCTACCTATAACCAGTCTTCTTCTCTCTCTCAGGCAGTCCCTCGGAGTCGAGGATGACTTGCTGCCACACTAACATGAGTTCTCAGGTAACTGATGAGCCCAATGCGGGACTGACAGTCTCTGTCACGGGCGGTGTCTGGGGCAGACGGTGGGTGGGGGGCCTTGGGTTGCCGTGCGCTCCTTCCGCTGTTTGCGCTGGGCTTCCGCGTGCTCCCGGCGGAGAGACCCGAGGTGTTCGGGGCCTTCCCGGATACTCCTCCTCCTCCACTTTGAGCGGCCTTGGGCCAGGAATTCCCGAGAGTCGATAGGGATGTTGTATTTTTTTCAAAGCGGCTTTGAGGGTGCCCTTGAAGCGTTTTCTCTGCCCTTCTGGGACTCGCCTGCCGTGACGGAGCTCGGAATAGACTGCTTGTTTCGGGAGTGTGGAATCGGACATGCGGACAATATGGTCCTTCCATCGGAGCTGATCGAGCGTGGTCAATGCTTCGATGCTGGGGATGTTGGCCAGAGAGACAACGCTGACTTTGGTGTGTCTATCCTGCCAATGGATTTGCAGGAATTTGTGGAGGCAGCATTGGTGGTACTTCTCCACTGCTTTGAGGTGCCTACTGTACATAGTCCATGTCTCTGAAGCATATAGGAGGGCGGGAATCACGACTGCTCTGTAGACCATGAGCTAGTAATACTATTATAGCCCACTGATATTCACCCTGTAACTACTGCCAGACTCCCCCTACACTGTATGGTCAGGCTCCTCATTCGATACCACTTTTAACAAGCCCCACCTCTGTCCCTATCTTCTTGGGCTCTGATTTGGATTCAGATTCTGTATGAAGGTGAAGACTCTGATCTGGGAGCCACAGTCAGAGCGGATCTGTGCTTAGACTTCACACGTTAAAACAAGGCACAAGTCAGGAGTGTGAGGGAACACTCTCCAGTTGCCTGGATGAATGCAGCTCCAACAAGAAGCTCCCACCCAGGACAAAGCAGCCGCTTGATCGACACGCTACCCACCACCTTCAACATTCACTCCCTTCACCACCGGCGCACCGTGGCTGCAGTGTGCACCATCTACAAGATGCACTGCAGCAACTCGCCAAGGGGCTTCTTCGGCCTGTGCCTGTGCTCTCTCCTGTAACCCCCATTCCCCACAGATCCTTTACAAATATTTATCCCATTCTCTTTTAAATGATGTTTAGTCTGCCTCAATAGCCACTTATGGTGAAGCATCCCATGGTCTAATAGCCTCAGCTCAGAAACGTTCCTTCTACCTTGGTGCTTCCAGTGAGAGTCCCCTTCACACACCAGTGGAAACAAACCTTCACCATTTACCCACAGTAAAATCCCCAGATGTCACTCATCCCTTTACTGCTTGCTCCCACCCATCACATTGCTGCTGCTCCTGGTCTGGAGAGAATGCTGGGCCCCATGCTCACCCCATTCCCCCCACTCTATCCCTCTTCCCCCACTGCCGGCCCAATTCCCGTGCCCCTCCCTATCTCTGCAAACCACCTCCAGCCCCACAACCCTCCAAGAACTTTGCATTCTCCCAATTCTGGCCTCTTGCCCATCCCCCTGATTTCCATCGCTCCACCATCGGCGGCCGTGCCTTCAGCTGCCTGGGCCCCAAGCTCTCCCTAAACCTATCCGCCTCTCGCTCCTCCTTTAAGACGCTCCTTAAAATCTATCTCTTTGACCAGGCTTTTGGTCATTGGCCCGGATATCTCCTTATGTAGCTCGGTGTCAAAGTTTTGTCTGACTCATGTTCCTGTGATGCGCCTTGGGACATTTTTAATTGATTAAAGGCGCTATATAAATGCAAATTGTTGTTGTTGCAATGAATTTCAGCAGTGTTTCATCAGAAAGAAACAATCCCCAGTTGCACTTGAGGAAGGTAACGTGTTCCACAATTGCAGAGTTCACTGAGGTTTATTGTGTTGCATTGGCCCAGCCTGCCCCAAAGTTGCATCAGAAATGAGCACCAGAGTGATTGACAGGCGCCGTCTCCCGCCCTCTGCGCCGCGCCGATTGGGCAATGCCTTTGAGTGACGTGGCGACCACACCGCCGATTGGTCGGCAGCAACGTCAATCAGGCGTGATCCACCGGCAGGTCCCTTCGCTCAGCCGAACCCCAAGCGGCGGGATTCTCCGATTGGTCGGAGCCCCCGTCCATCACGCCCCTCCCGACCGGCGATTGGTTCCCAACCCACCAGCCCCGCCCGGCGGCGGGAGCCAGCAAGTTTGCCCAGTATAAATTATCGGTGTCGGTAAAACATCGCCGCGTCAAAAAAAAAAATGAGAAGGAAATCGGAGTGGGAAGCAGGGACTACGGCGCGATTTAAATCCGTGATCCGGCGGGAGGGCGGCGGGAAAAAAAGAAATTAATTAAGAGAGAAAAAAAGAAAGCAATTAAACAGGCCGCGCTCGAGCGAGAGGGGGAGCCTGGAAACCGGCGGCCGGAGGAGCGGGCACTCGGGGCGGCGGGGGGAGTCTGGAAACCGGCGGCCGGGCGCGCGGGGGGGAGGAAGGGCAGCCTGGAAACCGGCGGCCGGAGGCGCGCGCGCGGGGCGGGTTTTTTTTTTGTGCCGACGGATTTTTTTTTAAATTGCCTTTAAAAGAGCCTTAAAGGGGGTGGGGCGCGACGCCGGGCAATGGCGGCCGAGCCCGAGCGGGAGCGGGAGGGAGCGGGCAGCGAGCCTCCGCCCCCAGGCCCCGGGGAGCTGGCCAGCATCTTCGGGCCCGGCCTGGACGGCGAGCTGGAGGAGAGCGTCAACGGCGAGCTGGAGCCCGACCTGGCGTCCAAGGTAAAAGGCCGGGAGAGAAGGGTGCTGAGGGAGCGCCGCACTGTCGGAGGGGCAGTACTGAGGGAGCGCCGCACTGTCGGAGGGGCAGTACTGAGGGAGTGCCGCACTGTCGGAGGGGCAGTACTGAGGGAGCGCCGCACTGTCGGAGGGGCAGTACTGAGGGAGCACCGCACTGTCGGAGGGGCAGTACTGAGGGAGCGCCGCACTGTCGGAGGGGCAGTACTGAGGGAGCGCCGCACTGTCGGAGGGTCAGTACTGAGGGAGCACCGCACTGTCGGAGGGGCAGTACTGAGGGAGCGCCGCACTGTCGGAGGGGCAGTACTGAGGGAGCGCCGCACTGTCGGAGGGGCAGTACTGAGGGAGCGCCGCACTGTCGGAGGGACAGTACTGAGGGAGTGCCACACTGTCGGAGGTGCTGTCTGCTCTCTCAGGTGGATGTAAATGATCCCAGGGCACTATTTTGAAGAAGAGCAGGGGAGTTCTCCCCGGTGTCCTGAAGCCAATATTTATCCAACAACAACAACTTTTATTTATATAGCACCTTTAATGTAGTGAAACGTCCCGAGGCGCTTCACAGGAGTATTGTGAGATGAAAAAATTTGTCACCGAGCCTGATAAGTAGAAATTAGGGCCGGTGACCAAAAGCTTGGTCAAAGAGGTGGGTTTTAAGGAGCATCTTGAAGGAGGAGAGAGAGGGAGAGCGGTTTAGGGAGGGTGTTCCAGAGCTTGGGGCCCAGGCAACAGAAGGCACGGCCACCGATGGTGGAGCGATTATAATCAGGGATGGTCAGGAGGGCAGAATTAGAGGAGTGCAGATATCTCGGGGGGTTGTGGGGCTGGAGGAGATTACAGAGATAGGGAGGGGCGAGGGCCATGGAGGGATTTGTAAACGAGGATGAGAATTTTGAAATTGTGACGTTGCTTAATGACCAGCATCATTTGAACAGATTAATTGGTTATTGTCACATCGCTGTTTGTGGGAGCTTGCTGTGCATAAATTGTCTCCACATTTACTGCAGCACATATGTCAGGAGTGTGCTGGAATGCTCTCCACTTGCCTGGATTAGTGCAGCTCCAACAACACTCACCATCTTGACACCATCTTGATCGGCATCCCATCCACCACCTTCAACACTCACTCCCTCCACCACCGGCGCACCGTGGCTGCAGTGTGCACCATCTACAAGATGCACTGCAGCAACTCGCCAAGGCTTCTTCGGCAGCACCTCCCAAACCCGCGACCTCTACCCCCTAGAAGGACAAGGGCAGCAGGCGCACGGGAACACCACCACCTCCACGTTCCCCTCCCAGTCACACACCATCCCGACTGGGAAATATATCGGCCGTTCCTTCATCGTCGCTGGGTCACAATCCTGGAACTCCCTCCCTAACAGCACTGTGGGAGCACCTTCACCACACGGACTGCAGCGGTTCAAGAAGGCGGCTCACCACCACCTTCTCAAGGGGCAATTAGGGATGGGTAATAAATGCCGGCCTGGCCAGCCATGTCCACATCCCAGGAACAAATATAAAAAAAGAAACAGTGACTGCACTTCAAAACTGCTCCTTTGGCTGTAAAGTGTTTTGGGATGGCCTGAGGTTGTGAAGGGTCTGATAGAAATGCAAGTCTTTGTTTTTGTGGGAGTGTGATGGATTTTGGGGCGGGGGCGGGGTGGTGAAGACGGTGATTCCGAAGCTCGCCGAACCATCCAAGTGCCCCCCCCCCCCCCCGCAGCTTGCACAAACTTGGCTTGTATTCCCTTGAGTTTCGAAGTTGAGGGGTGATCGGATCGCGGTGTTTAAAGCTGTTATAATCTAGATAAGGAGTGGAATCAATGAGGGAACACAACCTGAAAATTAGAGGAGACTTGCATTCCTATAGCGCCTTTCATGACCTCGGGACGTCCCAAAGCGCTTCACAGAAGTAAGTCTTGAAATGAACCTGCAATTCAGGAATGAGATCAGCAAACTTTTCCCCTCAAAGGGGAATCTGGAACTCTTTTCCTCACAGGCTGTGGATACTGGGGGTCAATTGGAGCTTTAAGACAGATTGATAGTTTTTTTTGAGGTGCAGATCGGCCATGATGTGAGCTGTGAGGAGGATGCCAAGAGGCTGCAGGGTGACTTGAACAGGTTGGGTGAGATGGCAGATGCAGCATAATGTGGATAAATGTGAGGTTATCCACTTTGGTGGCAAAAACAGGAAGGCAGAATATTGTCTGAATGGTGACCGATTTTAGGAAAAGGGGAGGTGCAACGAGACCTAGGTGTCATGGTACATCAGTCATTGAAAGTTGACCTGCAGGTACAGCAGGTGGTGATGAAGGCAAATGGCATGATGGCCTTCATAGCGAGAGGATTTGAGTATAGGAGCAGGGAGGTTTTACTGCAGTCGTACAGGGCCTTGGTGAGGCCACACCTTGAATATTGTGTACAGTTTTGGTCTCCTAATCTGAGGAAGGGCATTCTTGCTATTGAGGGAGTGCAGCGAAGGTTCACCAGACTGATTCCCAGGATGGCAGGACTGGATTGACTCGGCTTATAGTCACTGGAATTTAGAAGAATGAGAGGGGATCTGATAGAAACATATAAAATTCTGATGAGATTGGACATGTTAGATGCAGGAAGAATGTTCCCGATGTTGAAGTCCAGAACCAGGGGTCACAGTCTAAGGATAAGGGGTAAGCCATTTAGGACCGAGATGAGGAGAAACGTCTTCACTTAGAATTGTGAACCTGTGAAATTCCCTACCGCAGAGAGTTGTTGAGGCCAGTTTGTTAGATATATTCAAAAGAGAGTTAGATGTGACCCTTATGGCTAAAGGGATCAAGGGGTATGGAGAGAAAGCAGGAATGGGGTACTGAAGTTGCATAATCTGCCTCATGATATTGAATGGTGGTGCAGGCTCAAAGGGCCGAATGGCCTGCTCCCGCACCTATTTTCTGTTTCTATGATCTAATTGAACAGAGGCATGGGCTCGAGGGACTGAATGGCCTGTTGCTATGTTCCACACGTTGAGTTGGTTTACTGCACACTTCCTGTGCTGTGAGCAGCACTAACTAGGCGGCATGGGCCATTACTGACCGGGGGCATGGGCTGCACTTCGGGTTGGAGTGTAAATGTGGACTGAATCTGTTTTTATGTTGGCTGAGGGATAAATATTGGCCCCAGGACACTAGATAACTCCCCTGCTCTTCTTCAAAATAATGGCTGTGGGATCTTTTACATCCACCTGAGAGAGCAGACAGCACCTCTGACAGTGCAGCTGTCCCTCAGTACTTCACTGGAGTGTCAGCCTGGATTTATGTGCTTAAGTCCCTGGAGTGGGACCTGAACCCACAACCTTCTAACTCCGAGGCATGTATGCTACCCACTGAGCCACAGCTGACACATGGGGTTAGGGCAGTTAAGTGGAGATGAGGTAGAAGATCAGCAATGATATTGAATGGTGGAGCAGGCTCGAGGGGCTGTATGGCCTCCTCCGCCTATTTCTTGAGTTTGTTTAAGGTCATTTAAAATAAAAGTAATTCATTGATATAGTGCCTTTAAAGCTGTAAATTGTCAAGGTGCTTCACAGGAGCGTTGTCAGACAAAATTTTCTGAGCTACAGATATCCTGAAGTTGTCAAGTTGCTTAGTAAATGCACGTTATTAACAAACGTGATGTGATTGGCCAGAATTTGCAGTGGGTAATAACGGCGAACTTGGGGGATATCAGCCTAGATCTTTGTGCTCCAGTCTCGAGTGGGACCGGAACCCACAACCTTCTGACTTGGGTGAGAGTGCTAGCCACTGAGCCAAGGCTGACACACATACCCCATTTAATATTGGGCCTAACTGAAAGCAGGAGACACACTGTGTGCAACAGCCACAGAGTGAAGTTAATCCAAGGGCTGCGATAATTAGTGAAGTAGTCTGGGAGTGGACAGCAGTGAGAACAAAGGTAACTCCAAATTATTTGAGACGGTGTTTTTAAAAAAAAATGAGAGCAGGAGACTGATGTGACGTGAAAGGCGAGAGTGAAATTGATAAATAACATTTCATAGAATCATCATTTAAGGCACAGGAGGAGGCCATTTGGCCCATCGTGTCCGTGCCGGCCGGCAAAGAGCCACCCAGCCTAATCCCACTTTCCAGCTCTTGGTCCATAGCCCTGTAGGTTATGGCATTTCAAGTCCACATCCAGGTACTTTTTAAATGTTTCTGCCTCTACCACCCTTTCAGGCAGTGAGTTCCAGACCCCCACCACCCTCTGGATGAAAAAGGTTCTCCTCAAATCCAGTTACTTTAAATCTATGCCCCTGGTTATTGACCACTCTGTTAAGATCTCTCTGACTGCAGGTGTAGAGAAAGGGAAAGATCTTTGGTTTATATATTGTGCTTTATCAGGTCTTCCTAATGTGTTTCACACACAACAAATTGCCTTGATGTGCAATCATTGTAATGTGTGCAAACAAACCTGGGATACAAGCACTGAGTGATCCCAGATATGTGGGCAGTAACCAGTTTAAAAACAAAATGTCAGGTTAACTATTTGGGTTTAACCCATCATCAGAAGTGAAGTGTTGCACCCGAACTGTCGACTCACTTGTGCCTTTCCATTTCTGCCTCTGATTTCCAGTGTTTGCAGATTCGACATTCTTTTGTCAATGTAGTGGATGCGTGCAATTGTCTTCATTTGGATTGTCGGTACCTTTTTAAAAATCTTAAATCGCATCAAATGACATTCCTCTGCAGCAGTTGTCATCAACCTCCTTGACTCGCTTAAGACCAGAGTGCTTCATAAAAACTCGCACCAAAATACTCGTCCATGAGCTGAACTTGGTGGAAACTGAGTGATTGCATTTCCAAGTCCGACCATGGGCAGGAGTGCTTCGATTTGCCTGGTGCTGGACTGAGTCTGACGAGAGTATCGCCAGGCAGTCCTGAAATCTCTACTGACCTTGTTCCTTTGTGTGTTTTAGTTTGTGTTGGTGAGTCCCAGCTCCGAGCAGTATGAGTACCTGCTGAAACAGTTGCGAGAGCGAATGGACGAGGGTTGTGGGGAGACCATCTATGTAATCGGGCAAGGATCGGGTAAAGTTTCATAACTTTTCTCTCTTGCACTTATTTAGCCCCTCGACTTTAATGTTCTTTACTAGTAACTTATTCCATGACTTACGGGTGAATAAAGATTTATTCTTCCCATTCCTAGCTTTTAAATTGTCTCGGCCTGGATCCATTTTCCTTCAATGGTCCTACACGGTTTGCTGTCTTGGAAACAAGACACACAAAAATGAACTGGGCACTAAGACGGCTGCTCTGTTTTAATCTTTGGGCTTTCTTCATTCCAGACGGCAGGAAGTACGGGCTAAATGATGATGACATCGAAGCCTCTGTAGCAACCGTCAAGAGTCTGTCCGAGCAGATCTACTCCGACCTGATCCTTCTGCGCGAGCGACAGGAGGCGGGAGGGAAAGTGGCTGACTACTTGGTTCGCAAGCGAGTGGGGGAGAACGACTTTTTGGAGGTCAGGTAAGGAACCTGAGAGAACCAGCAGGAGAATAGAAAGCTGGAAATACTCAGCAGGTCCGACCGCACCCGTGGAGAAACAGGAGTTTTGGAGATGGGGAGGATCTGTGTTTCTTCCTGTTTTCTCCCCTCCTTTCCTGAATGCGCTGATGTTCTTGCAGTGACGCAGTTATTTTCTAGTACCTTACCTGATTGCCCAGTCTTTGTGCGTGAGCCTAGACAGCGAGCGTTAGTAGGCTGTTCAATTGCACAGTGCATCAGAGCCCAGCATAACGCCACTGGCTCAGTGGATAGCACTCTCGCCTCTGAGTCAGAAGGTTGTGGGTTCAAGTTCCACTGCAAGGACTTCAGCACAAAAGTCCAGGCTGACACTCCACTGGAGTACTGAGGGAGTGCCGCACTGTCGGAGATGCCCGCTTTTGGATGAGACGTTAAACCGAGGACCCGTCTGCCCCCTCGGGTGGAAGTAAAAGATCTCTGGCACTATGTTGAAGAGCAGGGGAGTTATCCCTGGTGTCCTGGGGCCAATATTTATCCCTCAATCACATAACATAAACAGATTATCTGGTCATTATCACATTACTGCTGTGCGCAAATTGGCTGCTGTGTTTGCCCACATTACAACAGTGACTACACTTCAAAAGTACTTCATTGGCTGTAAAGTGCTTTGGGATGTCCGGTGGTCGTGAAAGGCGCTATAGAAATGCGAGTCTTTTTTCCTTCTTTCAACTCTGTAATATTCAGGATCGGGTATGCAATAACCCCCTCTCGTTTCATAGCCTGTGGGCATCGAGACGAACTAGCACGCCTAGTGTAGTGTTGTCCTGGCTGCTTTCAGCTAACTGAGAGCTAAATAGAAACTGAAAGTGTTGCAATGAATGTGTTGAAAACTGGAACTAATTAGCAGTACAAAAGCTCCCCTTTAATAGCAGAACTGGGAGATTCCTGGAGTAGGCCCTATGGCCCCCTCGAGCCTGCTCTGCCATTCAATAAGATTGAGTGATCTGAATGAGAGGCGATCTCTTGAAACATTCTGAGGGGGATTGACAGGGTAGATGCTGAGAAGATGTTCCCCCGGGCTGGAGAGTCTAGAACCAGGGGTCACAGTCTCAGGATAAGGGGTCGGCCATTTAGGACTGAGATGAGGAGGAATTTCTTCACTCGGAGGGTGGTGAATCTTTGGAATTCTCTGCCCCAGAGGGCTGTGGAGGCTCAGTCATTGAGTATATTCAAGACAGAGATCGAAAGATTTTTGGACTCTAGGGGATCGAGAGATATGCGGATTGGGCGGGAAGGTGGAGATGAGGTCGAAGATCAGCCATGATATTGAATGGTGGGGCATTATCGAGGGTTCTAACAGTGGATAGTCAAGGGGCTATGGGGGGGGGAGGGACTTAACACAATCACAATCACCAGGGAGGCGGTACTCAGTAAGATAATGGGACTAAAGGCAGATAAATCCCCTGGGACAGGATGGCTTGCATCCTAGAATCTTAAGAGAAGTAGCGGCAAGGATTGTGGATGCATTGGTTGTAATTTATACCAAAATTGCCTGGATTCTGGGGAGGTCCCAGCAGATTGGAAAACTGCAGATGTACGCCCCTATTTTAAAAAAGGAGGCAGACAAAAAGCAGGGAACTATAGACCAGTTAGCCTAACATCTGTGGTTGGGAAAATGTTGGAGTCCATTATTAAAGAAACAGTAGCAGGACATTTGGAAAAAACAAAATTTGGTCAGGCACAGTCAGCATGGATTTATGAAGGGGCAGTCATGTTTGACAAATTTGCTGGAGTTCTTTTGAGGATGTAACGAACAGGGTGGATAAAGGGGAACCAGTGGATGTGGTGTATTTGGACTTCCAGAAGGCATTTGACAAGGTGCCACATAAAAGGTTACTGCACAAGATAAAAGTTCACAGGGTTGGGGGTAATATATTAGCATGGATAGAGGATTGGCTAACTAACAGAAAACAGAGAGTCAGGATAAATGGTTCATTCTCTGGTTGGCAATCAGTAACTATTGGGGTGCTGCAGGGATCAGTGCTGGGACCCCAACTATTTACAATCTATATTAATGACTTGGAAGAAGGGACTGAGTGTAACGTAGCCAAGTTTGCTGACGATACAAAGATGGGAGGAAAAGCAATGTGTGAGGAGGACGCAAAAAATTTGCAAAAGGACATAGACAGACTAAGTGAGTGGGCAAAAATTTGGCAGATGGAGTATAACTTTGGCAGAAAAAAAATCAAAGAGCAAGTTATTATTTAAATGGAGAAAGATTGCAAAGTGCCGCAGTACAGCGGGACCTGGGGGTACTTGTGCATGAAACACAAAAGGCTAGTATGTAGGTACAGCAAGTGATCATAAAGCCCAATGGTATCTTGGCCTTTATTGCAAAAGGGATGGAGTATAAAAGCAGGGAAGTCTTGCTACAGCTATGCAGGGTATTGGTGAGGCCACACCTGGAGTACTGCGTGCAGTTTTGGTTTCCATATTTACGAAAGGATATACTTGCTTTGGAGGCAGTTCAGAGAAGGTTCACTCGGTTGATTCTGGGGATGAGGGGGTTGACTTATGAGGAAAGAAGAATGAGAGGTGATTTTATCGAAACGTATAAGATTATGACGGGGCTTGACAAGGTGGATGCAGAGAGGATGTTTCCACTGATGGGGGAGACTAGAACTAGAGGGCATAATCTTAGAATAGGGGGCTGCCCATTTAAAACATAAGGTGAAATTTCTTTTGAGGGTTGTAAATTTGTGGAATTCGCTGCCTCAGAGCTGTGGAAGCTGGGACATTGAATAAATTTAAGACAGAAATAGACAGTTTTTTAAACGATAAGGGGTTATGGGGAGCGGGCAGGGAAGTGGAGCTGAGTCCATGATCTTATTGATTGGCAGAGCAGGCTCGACGAGTCGTATGGCCTATTCCTGTTCCTATTATGTCCTTGTGCAGAAGAACAACTTCTTCCTAATTCTAATGTTCTTGGCTTATCGACAGTGAATGCTTCCCACCCAACATCCCTGATTTGGGCTCCATCATCATCACAGGCAGTCCCTCGAGATTGAGGAAGACTTGCTTCCACTCTAAAAGTGAGTTCTCAGGTGACTGTACAGTCCAATACAGGAATTATAGTCTCTGTCACAGGTGGGACAGACAGTGGTTGAAGGAAAGGGAGGGTGGGACTAGTTTGCCGCACGCTCCTTCCGCTGCCTGTGCTTGGTTTCTGCATGCTCTCGGCGATGAGACTCTGCTCAGCGCCCTCCCGGATGCACTTCCTCCACTTAGGGTGGTCTTTGGCCAGGGACTCCCAGGTGTCGGTGGGGATGTTGCACTTTATCAAGGAGCCTTTGAGGGTGTCCTTGAAACGTTTCCTCTGCTCGCTTGCCGTGCAGGAGTTCCGAGTAGAGCGCTTGCTTTGGGAGTCTTGTCGGGCATGCGGACAATGTGGCCTGCCCAACGGAGCTGGTCCAGTGCTTCGATGCTGGGGTTGTTGGCCGGTCGAGGACGCTAATGTTGGTGCGTCTGTCCTCCCAGGGGATTTACAGGATCTTGCGGAGACATCGTTGGTGGTATTTCTCTAGTGACTTGAGGTGTCTACTATACATGGTCCATGTTTAGTCTTGCAGTGTGCAGTTATTACTGTGTTTCACCCCCTCTCTTTCCCCCCCCCCCCCCCCCCCCCCCCCCCCCCAGAGTGGCCGTGGTGGGGAACGTGGATGCTGGAAAGAGCACGTTGCTGGGCGTACTGACTCATGGCGAACTTGACAATGGCCGGGGATTTGCCCGGCAGAAACTGTTCCGTCACAAGCACGAGGTTGAGTCTGGGCGGACAAGCAGTGTTGGCAATGACATCCTGGGCTTCGACAGCACCGGGGATGTTGTGAACAAACCAGACAGCCATGGCGGTGGGCTGGACTGGACCAAGATCTGTGAGAAATCCACCAAAGTCATCACCTTTATTGACCTGGCGGGACACGAGAAGTACCTGAAGACCACGGTGTTCGGGATGACGGGGCACCTACCAGACTTCTGCATGCTGATGGTAAGAGTAAAAAGACTTGCATTTATATAGCACCTTCCAGCTTAGGAGGTCTCAGTGCTTTACAGCCAATCAAGTACTTTTGAAGTGTAGTCACTGTTATGTAGGGAACATGGCAGCCAATATACGAACAGCAAGCTCCCACAGTCATTTTCGTTTTGTTGGTTGAAACATAGAAACATAGAAACATAGAAAATAGGTGCAGGAGTAGGCCATTCAGCCCTTCTAGCCTGCACCGCCATTCAATGAGTTCATGGCTGAACATGAAACTTCAGTACCCCCTTCCTGCTTTCTCGCCATAAACCCTTGATCCCCTGAGTAGTAAGGACTTCATCTAACTCCCTTTTGAATATATTTAGTGAATTGGCCTCAACTACTTTCTGTGGTAGAGAATTCCACAGGTTCACCATTCTCTGGGTGAAGAAGTTTCTCCTCATCTCGGTCCTAAATGGCTTACCCCTTATCCTCAGACTGTGACCCCTAGTTCTGGACTTCCCCAACATTGGGAACATTCTTCCTGCATCTAACCTGTCTAAACCCATCAGAATTTTAAACGTTTCTATGAGGTCCCCTCTCATTCTTCTGAACTCCAGTGAATACAAGCCCAGTTGATCCAGTCTTTCTTGATAGGTCAGTCCCGCCATCCCGGGAATCAGTCTGGTGAATCTTCGCTGCACTCCCTCAATAGCAAGAATGTCCTTCCTCAAGTTAGGAGACCAAAACTGTACACAATACTCCAGGTGTGGCCTCACCAAGGCCCTGTACAACTGTAGCAACACCTCCCTGCCCCTGTATTCAAATCCCATCGCTATGAAGGCCAACATGCCATTTGCTTTCTTAACCGCCTGCTGTACCTGCATGCTAACCTTCAATGACTGATGTACCATGACACCCAGGTCTCGTTGCACCTTCCCTTTTCCTAATCTGTCACCATTCAGATAATAGTCTGTCTCTCTGTTTTTACCACCAAAGTGGATAACCTCACATTTCTCCACATTCTACTTCATCTGCCATGCATTTGCCCACTCACCTAACCTATTCAAGTCACTCTGCAGCCTCATAGCATCCTCCTCGCAGCTCACACTGTCACCCAACTTCGTGTCATCCGCAAATTTGGAGATACTGCATTTAATCCCCCTCGTCTAAATCATTAATGTACAATGTAAACGGCTGGGCCCCAGCACAGAACCTTGCGGCACCCCACTAGTCACTGCCTGCCATTCTGAAAAGTACCCGTTTACTCCTACTCTTTGCTTCCTGTCTGACAACCAGTTCTCAATCCATGTCAGCACACTACCCCCAATCCCATGTGCTTTAACTTGAGGGATAAATATTGGCCCAGGACACCGGGGAGAACTCCCCTGCTCTTCTTTGAATAGTGCTGTGGGATCTTTTACATCCACCTGAGAGCAGATGGGGCCTGCATCGGAAAGACGGCCCCTCTGACAGTGCGGCGCTCCCTCAGCACTGCACTGGAGTGTCAGCCTAGATTTATGTGCTCAAGTCCCTACAACCTTCTGACTGAGTAGAGTGTGCTACACACACTCACGCTTTGGGCGGGCTGAGGGTCTGGGGGAGGGGGAGCAGGACCCTCAATAGAGGAAGTGTTACCTGAAGTCAGACAGGCTAATCGTTCAATTAGCCCGACCGCCTGCAAACCGTGACCCAGCCATGGTACAGAGCGAGTGGCTGACCGAACAACCGCAGACTGCCTGATGCACAACACCAGGGCTCGTGCCCCAGAAATGTGGACGACCTCAGGATGTCCCAAAGTGCTCCCTGGTCAGTGAGGTGGTGTTTTGTAGTGTAGTCACTGTAATGCAGCATGTGATGACGAGTTGTACAAACTGGAGTAGGGGCTTTAATATTTAAGTCCTGCTGTTTGTCAGCGGCCTTTTGTTTCAGTCTGACCCGATGAACTTTGTTTTTACAAGGTCGGCAGTAATGCTGGAATTGTGGGCATGACCAAAGAGCACCTGGGCCTCGCACTGGCTCTCAACGTTCCTGTGTTTGTTGTGGTGACAAAGATAGACATGTGTCCAGCGAATATCCTGCAGGGTAAGGGCAAATCCTCACTGCCATTTGGTTCATCTGTTAAACGCACGACCATTTCCGGCCGTGCCCATCTGTAAACACACCAGCTTCAAGTTTGACGTGCCCGGGAATGGCTTGAACTTGCTGCAGTGCCGGTCGATGCAAGGGCAAGACCATGACATTTTTAAACTTCCTTCCCCCCTCGCTATGGGGGAAACGTGTCTCCCGGTGACCTTGACTGTGAATTGCCCGTATTTCGTTCTCACCCTGTGCGTTAGTACCGAGAACAGAGTCACTGCGAAAATACCATGTCCTTCATTTGCGTTTGTGCTCCTGTCATGCTTGTGGTAATATAAATGGGTTTGGGGTCATGGCTTACCAGCCATGTTCCTATGGTGTGAGGCATGGGCAAGGCAGTTGAGAAATCTCGGACTGTTTTAAAGCCGTACTATGATCCAGTGTTGTGAACACACTAGGCTCTCCAATCCAGCCACCCGTGAAGGGTGTACCCAACTATAAGGCTTGTGTTGTGTGTGAGCTGCCGTGCAGACAGTGTACATTGCAGGGGACATGGGGCTGCTCCATCATTGGCCCAGGTGAGGCTACACAGACACCGCTTTAGCCACAGGCACTTAGTTTTAATAGGAAACATTTCGCACACAAAACAAGTAAAGGTGCTCCACGCTTGTATATTTAGCCAACAAACATTCACCGACTGAGTAACCCAGGGATTGAAACACTCCCGCACTCTAATTGGTAGGAGGTTTAGAGGGTATTTCAGGGGAACTGTCTTCACCCAGAGGGTGGTGGGGGTCTGGAACTCACTGCCTGAAAGGGTGGTAGAGGCAGAAACCCTCACCACATTTAAAAAGTACTTGGATGTGCTCCTGAAGTGCCGTAACCTGCAGGGCTACGGACTGAGAGCTGGAAAGTGGGATTAGGCTGGGTAGCTCTTTGTCGGCCGGCGCGGACACGATGGGCCGAATAGCCGCCTCCTGTGATTCTCTGGCAACAAACTCACAGGCAGGGTTAAAGTTCACGCTCACCATGTGAATACAAGCATTGAGATCACGGGCCCAACGACGGAGTCCGTTATTCATTGTTTATTTACTGATCTGAAATGCAATTCAGCACATCGGGATTCCCAGTTTTCCACGTCAAATGACACAGAATGGCCTGCGCTGTACATTCAGCCAACTAGGCCGAGCTGGTGTTTATGCTCCCCACGTGTCTCTTATTCCATCTCTCATCTCAGCCTTTCAGCATATCTTGCTATTCCCTTTTCTCATACTCGCCTAGCTTCCTTTTGATCTATGCTATTCGCCTCGACCACTCCCTGTGGCAGCGAGTTCCATATTCTCACCACTTATTTCCCAATTGGATTGATTAGTGACTATCCTGTATTTATGGCTCTAGTTTTGGCTTCTCCCAGGGAAACATTCTCTCCACATCTACCCTATCCAACCCATTCAGGATTGTAAAGTCCTCGATCAGGTCTCCCCTCAGAGCCCCAACCTGTTCAATCTTTTCCGATCGCTGTAATCTCTCAGTTCTAGTACCATCCTTGCAAAATCTTATGTATACTTTTTTTATCGTCCATGTGGCAAACGTATTGGATCAGAATCGCCCGATGTCAACGCTCTCTCCAATTACGTAAAATAAATGTTTAAATACTGGTTTTGTAGAGGCGCCGCTGGGTTAGTGAGTATTGGGAGAGTGCGTCCAAATGTTTGGTTGAAGAGAAGGCTTTTGCGAAGGTTTCTAGAGGCGGGTTGATGGAGGAGATCCAGATTAGGATGTGGTGGTGGTGGTGTGTGTGGGGGAGGGGGTCTGGCAGTGCTCGGTGTGTTGCTGATGGCACAGTGTACTGCTGGTGAAATGTACAAAGGCTGATGGGTTTAGTTGTGTCTCCCTTTATGAACCAGAAACACTGAAGTTGCTGCAGAGGCTGCTGAAGTCTCCAGGCTGCAGGAAGATCCCTGTCCTGGTTCAGAACAAGGACGACGTGATTGTTACTGCATCGAACTTCAGCTCTGAAAGGTAACGGCTTCTCATTCAGACGACGGGGGCCGGGTGTGTGAATTTCTAAGGAGTGTTGCTGTGACAAGCCAGCCATAACTTAAAAAAAATATATCGGTATGTGCGTGTCTATTTGCTCCTCTTCCAAAAATTACATGACTTCTCCTTCCACCCTGAGCTCCCAGTGAGGCTGCTTTTCCTGACCCATGTTCCTAATGGTATGCATCGAGTTGAGAGATTAGTTATCAGTCTCCCCTCCTCTTTCTCCCCCCCCCCCACCCCCCATGTCGATGATCAGCTGGGGGTGGGGAGAGAATTTCCCGAGAGTTTTCCTGGGATTGGCCACTGGTTTCTCACTCTTTTTTGGCTTCGCTCAGGAGATGACGCAGTGGGTGGTGCCTGAGCTAACGCACGATGGGCCTGGTGGCCTTTCCTTCACATAATCAGCTTCTCCTTTCACTGCATCCTGTGATCCTGGAAACTGAATCCACGCTGAGTCTGCTCGGGAGCTAATCTGAAAATACTTCCTTCAGTGGCTTGTTACCGTGCGACACAAAGCGAGAGGAATTTGACTGGTACGACTTCACCGGGGGAGGGCTTAACACCATTGACTTGTTGCCAGTAACGAAGGGAGTGACCTGTGCCATCGCGAGGCCTCTGCTGTCTGGCCTGATTTAAGGTCACACAAGTGCTGCCTGCCCCGTGTTTGTTGCTGACATGCCGGGACTGTGATAATGTGAGCTCTCCGTTTCTCTCGCACCTGTAACCGAGCCCCTCCCCTTTCCTTTGCCTCAGGATGTGCCCAATTTTCCAGATCTCCAACGTGACCGGGGAGAACCTGGAGCTGCTGAAGATGTTCCTGAACCTGCTCTCACCGCGGACTAGCTTCAAGGAGGACGAGCCGGCAGAGTTCCAGATCGATGACACGTACTCCGTCCCGGTGAGCCCCTTGTTCCTGCGGGGTGGGGGGGGACACTAGAAAGGGGGGACAGGCTGGGGGGGGGGGGGGGAAAGAAGAGAGAGATATGGGGGGGGGGGGGGGGGGGGGAACGCTGCAATAATCCAACTATTCAGCTCGGGATACCCCGCCAGTCCCCTGCTCCATCAACAGCAACTTGCGTTTATTTATATAATATATATCGCCTACCTTTTACCGTCGTAAATATCCCAAGGAGCTTCACAGGAGCAATTTATCAACCAAGTATTGACAATCAAAGATGGAAAATTTGGGACAGGTGACCTTTTTTTTTTAAAAAGGTATATTTTAAGCAGCGTCTTTCAGAAGGGGAGGGGGAGTTGTTTAGAGGGGTGTCCCATAGCTCCGGGCCTAGAAGGCCCAGCTCCTGATGGTGCATCACCTAAGCCTTCATTGTTCGCTTGGCTCAGCTGTCAGCCGTGGCTCAGTGGGCAGCACACACTCCTGAGTCAGAAGGTCGTGCGTTCAAGTCTCACACCAAGGATTTAAGCACATAAACCTAGGCTGGTACTGAGGGAGTGCTGCACTGTCAGAGGAGCCGTCTTTCAGATGAGACATTAAACCGAGGCCCCGTCTGCCCCCTCAGGTGGACGTAAAAGATCCCATGGCACTATTTTGAAGAGATTGTCCTGGGGCCAATAATTATCCCTCAATCAACATAACAAAAAACAGATGATCTGGTCATTATCACATTGCTGTGTGTGGGAGCCTGCTGTGCACAAACCTGCTACCGTGTTTCCCATATTACAATAGTGACTACACTCAAAGACTTCGTTGGCTGTAAATGGAGATGGAACAGGGGCTTGCTTCGTCCACTCCACGCATCGACCTGGTATTGCAGTGTTTCCAGGAACGGTGCAGCTTCCCCTCTCGGCCTTTTGGCTAAGATCAAGTGTAGTAGCGCAAAGTGATCTTTGGCGCTGGAGTTGATCTGACAAGAATGAACATGGGGGGGGAAAAAAAAAGTAAAGCATTTTGAGACGACCGGTGGTTGTCATTTGCGAGCCTGAACATTGAGCCCAGCACCTGGTGAATGCTTTTCAACAGGACTCACTGGATGGTGGTTTCTTTTTGCTGACCTGGCGTGTATTGCAGCTTGCTGATCGCTGCCTTGACCGAACCCGCAGGCCAGGAACGAGCTGGGATTCCCTGAATCTGTTAGGTTTGGGCGGAGCTGCCAACTGATCAGCGTGTCGGCCCCAGTCTTGGTGACTGTTGCCCGGGTTGTGTGGGAAATCACTGGGTAAACAGATGTGTAGTTTGGGTGGGGTTACCACGTTCTGTGCTGTTAAACAAGTTGGAATGAATTGACTTGGTGTTCGCTGTGGCTCAGTGGGTCGCGCACTCATCCCTTGAGTCAGCAGGTCGTGGGTTCAAGTCTCACTCCAGAGACGTGAGCACGTAATCTAGGCTGCCACACCACTGAAGCTCTGAGGGAGTGGTTCACTGTCAGAGATGCCGCCTTTCAGATGAGACGTTAAAGCGAGGCCCCGATCCCTGCACCATGACACGATTCGCAGAAGTGTTGGAGTGTTCTCGTTTCCCTTAACCAGCACTGCCAGAAGAGATTTAACTTGCTTTTTGTGGGACCTTGCTGTGTGCGAATTAGTGCTTCCCTACATTGTGACAGTTCATACACTTCAAAAGTAATTCATTGGCTTTGGGACATTGAGAGTGTGGTGCGTGCTTTATAAATGCAATTGAATTCTGTTGGGACCCAAATGGGGCTTTGGGTTAAGGTGCGACCCAAAAGGGTGGATAAAACAGAAACCCATTACTGCCGAAACTTACTTGTCATTGTGGGTGAAAGCAGGAATCAGCATCTTCACTGTCTGGGTTTATTGATGCTTAGCATTAAACTGTAAACCCCCTCCTCCCCCATTTGATTCTGTTTCTAGGGTGTTGGGACAGTGGTATCTGGCACAACGCTCCGAGGACTGATCCGATTGAACGACATCTTGTTGCTGGGACCCGACCCGCTGGGAAACTTCATGCCCATTGCTGTGAAGTCGATCCACCGGAAGCGAATGCCTGTCCGGGAGGTGCGCGGAGGCCAGACCGCCTCCTTCGCCCTGAAGAAGGTACGGAACGCACCCTTCATTCACACACTTACACCCTCTCCCTCCAACACCGTCCTACTGCGCATATAAAAGCCTAGAATCCTATTGACTGACTCGTGTATTCAGTTCCTGATCCCTGTACAAGCAGCTCCTTTAATTACATAGACCTAGATTGTACAGGCCATTCGGCCCATCGGGTCCGTGCTGGAGTTTATGCTCCACACCAGCCCCCTCCCACCCCTCCATCTCACCCCATCACCATCTCCTATTCCTTTCTCCTTCATATAGTCCAGCCTCCCCTTAAATACATCGATACTATTCGCCTCAACCCCTCCCTGTGGCAGCGAGTTCCACATTCTCACCGCTCCCTGGGTAAAGAAGTTACTCCTGAATTCCCCATTGGATTTATTAGTGACTCTCTTGTATAGATGGCCCTGAGTTCTGGTCTCCCCCACAACGGAAACATCTTCTCTACATCTACCCTATCAAACCCCTTCATAACTTTACAGACCTCTATTAGGCCACCCCTCAGCCTTCGCTTTTCTGGAGAAAAGAGTTGTTCCTGTTGGCAGGACTGGGGTTATAACCATCGCCCTTTGGGTGATTGCATTGAGCAATGTGGCACTGGGACCCACATTCAATTCCGGCCCCTGTTTGTATGGCTCAGGGCGAGGAAGGGAGCTGGTGGCCACGGTTCTCCCTCGCTTTTATATCTCAGGCGATGCCTCCACATAACTTCTGGACACTTTGCCAAAGAGAGAATGTAGGAAGTTTTTTTTTAAAATCCTGCAATGCAGAAAAGCCCCTACACCATTGGGGAAGTTTGAAATGTTTCCAGTTATTAGATTGAGATGTTTAACCCAAATGGCTAATGAGACCGAATCCATGGATAGGGATTTGAAAAGGGGGCAGGAGATTGTTTCTGGACAAGTTCCTGATCTTTCTCCTAGCCCAAAATCCACTTGTTTAACTCCCGGAGTCAGTGCAGATCATTCATATTTGTATTTCAATTGCACTTGATGAACCTGTGTGACTGTTTTCCCCTGCTGGTCTGTTGCTTAGTATCTAACTGTTTATCTTTTCCACCCCCCCCACCCCCAGATTAAGCGTTCGTCCATCCGAAAGGGGATGGTGATGGTATCTCCGAAACTGAATCCTCAGGCGTCCTGGGAATTCGAGGGTGAAATCCTGGTGCTACACCATCCAACGACCATCAGCCCTCGCTACCAGGCTATGGGTGAGCACGCTGGGGGTGGAACCTGCTTCGCTCAACTCCATCTCCCCAATAAGTCAAAT
This sequence comes from Pristiophorus japonicus, assembly GCF_044704955.1. Taxonomy (NCBI): domain Eukaryota; kingdom Metazoa; phylum Chordata; class Chondrichthyes; family Pristiophoridae; genus Pristiophorus; species Pristiophorus japonicus. The sequence goes on from NC_091995.1 coordinate 98,840,007, forward strand.
CTTTTCCATCACGTTTCGGATGGCCGGGGAGGGAGGTAATTAGCCAGTACCAGCTTGGCTCCATGGTTCTCGTAGGGGCAAGCCCCATGCCAGAGACTTGAGCAAATAATCCAGGCTGACACTCCCAGTGCAGTGCTGAGGGAGCGCCGCGCTGTCGGAGGTGCTGTATTCAGAGGCCCCGTGTGCTGTCGGTTGGATATAAAAGATCCCATGGCACTATTTTGAAGAAGAGCAGGGGAGTTGGTGCCCTGGGGCCAATATTTATCCTTCAACCAAAACTAAAACGGATTATCTGGGTCATTATCACATTGCTGTGTGTGGGAGCTTGCTGTGCGTTAATTGGCTGCTGCATTTCCCACATTACAACAGTGACCACACTCAAAAGTACTTCATTGGCTGTAAAGCGCTTTGGGACGTCCCGAGGTTGTGAAAGGCGCTATCGAAATGCAAGTCTTTCTATACTGCAGCGCTCCTAGCCCATGGTCATGGTCTGCCTGTGTGTGTGTTCCTGTTGCTGATTGAAGCCCTTCCATCCCACAGTGCACTGCGGCAGCATTCGGCAGACGGCTACCATCCTGTCCATGAGCAAGGACTGCCTGCGGACCGGCGACAAGGCCATCGTGCACTTCCGCTTCATCAAAACGCCAGAGTACCTGCACGCCGACCAGCGCCTGGTCTTCCGGGAGGGCCGCACCAAAGCCGTGGGGACGATCACCAAGGTAACCAGCGATGGCTGGTCTGGGCCACAGCCACATCGCAACAGAGCCCAGTGGGCTGTGCACAGTCCGACTGAAACTCTCCTTCCTGCTCCAGCCCACGTTTCCCGTTTTGGATTAATTTGCTAGCGAGGGGACCAAACATACCTGGAGCGGGCCTCATAGAATCACAGAAATATTACGGCACAGAAGGAGGCCATTTCGGCCCATCGTGTCCGTGCCGACCGACAGAGCTACCCAGCCTAATCCCACTTTCCAGCTCTGGGTCCGTAGCCCTGTAGGTTACGGCACTTCAGGAGCACATCCAGGTACTTTTTAAATGTGGTGAGGGTTTCTGCCTCTACCACCCTTTCAGGCCGTGAGTTCCAGACCCCCACCACCCTCTGGGTGAAGAAATTTCCCCTCAAATCCCCTCTAAACCTCTCCCAGTTACTTTAAATCTATGCCCCCTGGTTTCAGTTAAGGGAAACTGGTCCTTCCTATCCACTCTGTATCTGGGCCCCTCAATTTTATACACCTCAATGAGATCTCCCCTCAGCCTCCTCTGTTCCAAAGAAAACAACCCCAGCCTATCCAATCTTTCCTCATCGCTAAAATTCTCCTCTTTCCTGTAATGTGGTGACCAGAACTGCACGCGGTACTCCAGCTGTGGCCTAACCAGTGTTTTATACAGTTCAAGCATTATCTTCCTGCTCTTTGCAAACCTCTGACTTACAGTTCTATTTCTCGAGAACCTCCGACCCTTCGAAGGAACTGCTTTGACCTCTCTCTCTCTCTCTCTCTCTCTCTCTCTCTCTCCTCTCCCTTCCCTCCCCCCCCCCCCCCCCCCAATCCAAGAGCATCGAAGCCACAGGAACAGGAGGAGGCCGTTCAGCCTCTCTAGCTTGTTCCACCATTCAATTAGATCATGGCTGATCTGTGACCTCCACTCCATTCACCTGCATTTGCTCCCTATCCATCAATACCCTGGACCAATAAAAATATTGATCACCGATCCAATTGGCCCCCAGATTCCACAGCCTCTGTGAAGCAGTTTTTCCTGATTTCACTCCTGAACGGCCGGGCTCTAATTTTAAGATGGCTCCTTTGTGATTTCCCCGCCAGAGGAAATAGTTCCTATTTGTATCTACCTTATCGACTTTAAACGCTTTGATTAGATCTGTCTTCTAAACACCAGGGAATACGTCATGTCGCAACAACCTGTGCTTGCAATTTAACCTTCGACGTCCCGGGATCCTGCCCAGACTGCTCACTGCATGCACTGGTGGGTGTTAGTGAGCAGTGAGGGGGGGGGCATCGCTGCCTTGTCCCATCCCAGGTAGGGGGGCGGGGCTGGGACCACCTGTAGTGTGTCTCCCTGCTCCCCGAGCCGAGATCAGCTGATCCCCATGGCTAGGGCATTTAACTCCACCTTTCCAGCCCTCGAGCGTTTGTTTCTGTCAGTATCTTGTTACTTCAATAACTCATCTTGGCATCTGAATAGTTCAGCCATTAATTCAGTAACTTGATCGTGAGCTGACCGAATGGGGTAAAATACTGCAGCTGGTGCTCGCGTGGGTAAGGGATGATGGGGGTCGAGGGGGCGGGTATGTTGAGGAGGGGGCGGGCTGTTGGTGAGTAGGTTTTTGGGGAGTAGGTGGGGTTTGGGTGGGGGGGGGTGGTGGATGGGTGAGGTTTAGATGGGGGGGAGGGGGGAGGTTTTGGGTTGAACTGCATCGCTGCACAATGTGGATTTTGCGGAGCCGCACAGACTGAGGAGGGATGGAGGGAGCGAGGGAGCAGGGGATGCTGCTTTGGTGTGGATACTGGGAAAGGATCAGATCGGCCAAACGAAGGTGACTGTGACCGTTGACTCGGCTTTGTTTCACAAACCAGCTAATCCAGACCACGAACACGTCGCCGTCTAACACCAAACCGTTGCAGCTGAAGATGCAGTCGACCAAGAAGGGAAACCTGGTGAAGAAGGAGGAGGTGCCAGCAGCGATGGGCCCAGCCCCCGAGGAGGGTCCCTCCCTGGGACAGACGGCAGCCCTGCACACACTGAGCCAAACACAGGTAGGTTGGTGCAGAGAGTGTTGGGGTCTTGGAGCTGTGCCGAGGTGCATCACTGCCCGTGGTGATGTTATGGGCCCGCCGTATTGTAGCCTGCGGTGCACCCGGAGGAAGAATGGGCAAGGCTTAGTCTCCGGGTGTCTGGGAGGGCTCCCACCGGGTGTCGTGTCTGCTCACGCTGTCTCTGTCTCTTTGCTTTCTCTCGCTGCACCGTCTGCAGATGCCTTCAGAGGACGACAAACCGAGCCGCGATGTTAATAAGGAGAACAAGGTAGCAGCATGCATTCGCGTGTTTTATTCGGGCCATGGTTCGGTAATATCGGTGAACAGCCGAGGCAGTCTGCTGGTAAAGGGCAGTGTCGGCACATCCCTACTGGCTGAGAGTTGGCCTGTCGAGGGAGCCAGGAGGGGAGAGGGGATGGATCCGCTGTCCGTCCCGGGAGTCAGGACTGTAGGTTCTGTCCGACACCTGGCCCCAGCGCACCTGTGAACGGGCGCGGAAAGGCCAGCCAGGCCTCCTCATCCCATCTCCATCCCTCCCCTCGCCGGTGCAGGCCCAGGCTTCGAACATCCCACTGTGGCTCGGCGCCCTGCCACGGGACCGCAGAGTGGCTGAATGATCAAACAAAGTCGCGCAGCAGGAGGCTGTCGTGGCTGTGCTGGTGACAGGGGCCACACGCCAGCAAAGAGGGGGGGACGTGAATAAACATGGTTATTGTCATTTATTACGCTTGGCTGGGTAGCAGCTCTCAGCCTGGTCATGCACCAAGAACATGAGACACTCGCTTTGTGGTGAAGGATTCTCATACCCTCTGCCTGTCGCAGGCACAGGAGTGTGTCCGGAGGGAATTGGTGTGGTGTAACGGGGGGGATGGATCACTGGCCAAGCCTGCCCTGTTGTTGGAAGTGATGCCTGGGTGGGTGGAGGAGGAGTCTGTGAGGAGGGGAGCGGGCAGGGATCTGTACATTTGCTGGTGTCGGTGCCCACATGTTGCTCTTGACCCTGCTGGTATGACTAACGTCCGTCGAATTGCCGGTGTTGAACCTGTTTCCTCTGTATGCCTGACCAGCCCAAGGGTGGCGGAGGGAGACGACGAGGAGGACAACGGCACAAGGTGAAATCCCAGGGAGCTGCTGTGACCCCAGGTAGTGGCTGCTAGATGCACAGCATGACTTCAGCAAGCGACTCCGCAAGGCAAGAGACCCCTCTTCCCCCTCCGACAAATACTGAAGAATTATGGAAGTGACGTGGACATTGTTTTTTTAAAAAGCATTTTTTTTGGAATGGATTTTACATTTAAACCATTTGACCACTGCTGATACATTTCAAGTCTGCTCTTAACGTGTCTCTTTGAATTTTATGCATGTATGTAGATTTTTTTAATGATACAAAACTGTTAAAATAATCGGAAGCTTGCTCCAACTGAGCTGGAGGTGTGTAAGAGGAACGCACTCTGGCTGTGTTACTCCCAGTATTTTATTTTAACATTTACTCACCAGCTTGTCTTTTAATCAGACTGGGCCTGCCCTTCAGCACATTCGATCTAATGCACAGCATTGTGCTGTGACTGAATTATTTATAAATGATGCTCGGTTTTATTATACTACTTTACATCGTCACTTTGAGCTATTCCTGTAATGGGTGCTGACTCCAGGTGCAATCTGGTGCTGCGAGATGAGAAGAATCTATTGTTTTACCGAGTCTTGAATGCAAAATTAACATTTGGGTGTTTGGGATATGGTAGCCGGGGTGTTGGGTGCAAGATTCAGCCTGTCCCTTGGTCCTCTCCCCTTCTGTTTCTCCACATGGTACAGTCTCGTCTCACGCATGTGCAGTTTGTGGCAGAATAAGTGAGTAAGCCTGGTCATTGGGAGCGCCAGTTAAAGTTGGCCCAAGCTGTGTGAGGACCAGTGAGGCAGCATTTCCCAGTGGGTTCCCCACCCCGTCTCAAACGCTCCTTCGGAGGAGCTGGGGTGTAAATCCTCATTCAGTAGCTGGTTCCTGGTTGTCCCAACAGCTGTCGGGACCTGGGCTGGGCAAGAGTGGCTGGGATTGTCTGCCTGTTTCTGCCCCTCCATTTAACTGGCCTTTTTATTGTCTGGGGCACTTAATGTGCTGGGGAGGCTTGTTTTAGGGGGAACAAATATGGCAAACCCCCTGAACCAGGTCTCGGGCCTGTTCTTGTGGTGGGGATCAGTGAGCTGAGGATTCTATTGAGGGGGCGCAGTCCTATTGTATTTTCTTTCTCCCACCCCCTCTTGCTCTTCCTCCCCGCACTCCTTCCTCCTCCTCCTCTCTCTCTCTTCCCTTCTCGCCTTTGTGTGCTCTCTCTCTCTCTCTCTTCCCTTCTCGCCTTTGTGTGCTCTCTCTCTCTCTCTCTCTCTCTCTCCTCTCTCTCTTCCCTTCTCGCCTTTGTGTGCTCTCTCTCTCTCTCTCTCTCTTCCTTTCTCGCCTTTGTGTGCTTTCTCTCGGTGACCTTTCTGAAATCCACATCCTATGCTGGTCTGCACAGAAATCTTTCCCTTGATAACCTATCTCCCACTGAATGCAACAAGACTTTGTTTTTAAAAACGGAGCCACTTTGTGCAGCCTGGGTGTCTCTGGCAAGGCTGGGGCTGTGAGTACAGTTTGTGTACCAGTTATTCAGGGAGAGGGGTGAGGAATAGAGGTCAGTACAAAACCTCTGCTGCCCACTTGTCAGCAGTGAACCTCTGTAATCCATTGGTCTGCTGTTAAATTAGACTGGTACATGTGAAGGATACTGGGAAAGACAATCGAAGTGTTTGTATTCACCCTTTGGGTTGGGGGATTAGACAGTTCAATACACACACCCAGTACTGAGAGGTGCTAATGCCTAAAATACTGACACTACTCTTGTGCCAAGACAGATAAGTGTTTGTTTGTATTTTTTCCCCCTCCATCTGTGAAATATTTCCCAGTAATAATTGGTGGCTATTTGACCCTTCCCCCACAGGATGAATTAAATTGCACTCATTCTCACACTGTCTTAATCTTTGTACTGTTTGAATATTCCATCCCGTCACTAGATGTCAGTCACATACTCTGCAAACATACAGTGAGCTGTGGAAATCATAAACTGCTTTTTGGGGAGACTTGGGTGATGATGCCAGAGTTGCATTTATTGCCCATCCACAGATGGGGGAAGGGTCTTCAGTTTGAGCAGCTGCTGAGCGTGGAACCAGCTCACTGGAGGAAGATGGGAGGGGTATTAATTTGATCAATATGCTACCTTTTACTCACCTCAATAGTCGCACGGGCAGTACAAGGAGCCCCTGTGGGCCATGTCTTGCAGCGTAATCTAACCGTAACTAGTGAAGTGCTTTGAGTCAATTTGAACGGACAAGCGGCCTGAAGTACAGTAATAGGGACACGCTGCCAGAGCAGGTCATCGCTAACGCCGGGAAATGTATCCCACCTTCCTGCAGTAATTCGAGGCACGTTGAGAACTGTCAGACTTTCACTCTCTGATTCTGAGAGTGGGGCATTGTGCTGTGTTCATTAATAAAATGGTTCGATTTCACTGAGCTCTGGCTCCATTTGTTCCACGAGAACTTTTTATTCTAAGATACTGGGGTGAAGTTTGCATTGTTGTTTAATATAGGGGCCAGCTGGGAATCCAGAGCATAGACACGTGCTGGTGGTGTGATCGGAATACTCTATTTGCAGTGTGAATGTTAATCTTTTTGTGCATTTGTTGATTGTAGTGGCTGCTTTACCTGTTTAGTGAATGGTGGCAAGGTTTACACTGGCACAGCAGATTGATCTGGAATGTATGTGTAAGGTGTTTTCTGCTGATACTGTGTTGCCGTAGCCACACCTGCTAGTCAGCAATTTATATTCGACAACACTGTTCCTGGACTATTAGTACATAATTGTATCTGTACAATTCAAACCTTTAAGAACTAGAACTGAACATTTGATGGGAAATTGATGTCGGGGTGACGATCAGCAGGTTTAGTCCCTGTACATACATAGAAAATAGGTGCAGGAGAAGGCCATTCAAGCCTGCACCACCATTGAGTATGATCATGGCTGATCATGTAACTTCAGTACCCCACTCCTGCTTTCTCTCCATACCCCTTGATCCCTTTAGCTGCAAGGGCCATATCTAACTCCCTCTTGAGTATATCTAATGAACTGGCCTCAACAACTTTCTGCGGTAGATAATTCCACAGGTTAACAACTGAGTGAAGAAGTTTCTCCTCATCTCAGTCCTAAATGGCTTACCCATTAGCCTTAGACTGTGACCCCCTGGTTCTGGACTTCCCCAACATCGGGAACATTCTTCCTGCATCTAACCTGTCCAGTCCTGTCAGAATTTTATATGTTTCTATGAGATCCCCTCTCATTCTTCTAAACTCAGGTGAATACAGGCCCAGTCGATCCAATCTCTCCTTATATGTCAGTCCAGCCATCCCAGGAATCAAGTCTGGTGAACCTTCGCTGCACTCCCTCAATAGCAAGAACGTCCTTCTGCAGATTAGGAGACCAAAACTGAACACAGTAGTCCAGGTGAGGCCTCACCAAGGCCCTGTACAACTGCAATAAGACCTCCCTGCTCCTACACACAAATCCCCTCGCTATGAAGGCCAACATGCCATTTTCCTCCTTCACTGCCTGCTGTACCTGCATGCCAAATTTCAATGACTGATGTACCATGACACCCAGGTCTTGTTGCACCTCCCCTTTTCCTAATCTGTCACCATTCTGATAATATTCTGCCATCCTATTTTTGCCACCAAAGTGGATAACCTCACATTTATCCACATTATAATGCATCTGCCCACTCATCTAACCTGTCCAAGTCACCCTGCAGCCTCTTAGCATCCTCCTCACAGCTCACACCACCACCCAGCTTAGTATCATCTGCAAACTTGGAGATATTACACTCAATTCCTTCATCTAAATCATTAATGTATATTGTAAATAGCTGGGGTCCCAGCACTGAGCCCTGCGGCACCCCACTAGTCACTGCCTGCCATTCTGAAAAGGACCAGTTTATCCCGACTCTGTTTCCTATCTGCCAACGAGTTCTCTAGCCACGTCAATTACCCCCAATACCATGTGCTTTAATTTTGCACACTAATCTCTTTTGTGGGACTTTTGTCAAAATCCCTTTGAAAGTCCAAATACACCACATCCACTGGTTCTCCCTTGTCCACTCTACTAGTTCCATCCTCAAAAAATTCAAGATTCATCAAGCCACACCTGGAGTATTGTGTACAGTTTTGGTCTCCTAACTTGAGGAAGGACAATGTTGGGGAAGTCCAGAACCAGGGGTCACAGTCTAAGGATAAGGGGTAAACCATTTAGGACCGAGATGGAGAAACTTCTTCACCCAGAAAGTGGTGAACCTGTGGAATTCTCTACCACAGAAAGTTGTTGAGGCCAATTCACTAAATATATTCAAAAAGGAGTTAGATGTAGTCCTTACTACTAGGGGGATCAAGGGGTATGTCAAGAAAACAGGAATGGGGTACTGAAGTTGCATGTTCAGCCATGAACTCATTGAATGGCAGTGCAGGCTCGAAGGGCCGAATGGCCTACTCCTGCACCTATTTTCTATGTTTAACATCACAAACAGATTATCTGGTCGTTGTCACATTGCTGTTTGTGAGAGCTTGCTGTGCACAAATTGGCTGCTGCATTTCCCACATTACAACAGTGACCACACTCCAATGGCTGTAAAGCGCTTTGTGACATCCAGTGGTCATGAAAGGCGCTATATAAATGCAAGTCTTTCCTTTCTATCTTTGTATTGTCAGCAAATTTGGGTACAATACACTTGGTCCCTTCATCCCAAGTCTTTAATATAGATTGTAAATAGTTGAGGCCATGTTATCACTGCAATAACCTGCGGAATAGTTGGTGTATGGTGGGGGGGGGGGGGGGGGTACTCGCTGCTTACCCACAGCTGTACAGATCCCATGCACGAATACCAACATGACGACAATTCCGAACCTCATGGCAATTGAGTTTATTTCCAGATCTTGGAGGGACAAAACTGAATTCACGCTCAAATGCTTATGGTAGGATTTGGACTCATTCTCTCGATTATTGGCCCCGTTACAATACCCACTGCACTATTATGGGGAAGACTTTTCCTGCCGTGCAAAGAATTGTATTTCGATCGAGGCTTCGCATCTCCAAGAGTTTCAAGGACGTTGAATTGCTTTGAGGTGCAGTGACTTCAGAGGTAACTGCTGCTGCCACTGAAGTCTGTACCAGAGACAGAGCCCCAGGTTAACACATCCCAAACGCAGCACTCCGTCAGGCCAGCACCACAGTGTCGGTTTCGATTAAATTCACCGCTAAAACAAGTGATTTATTTTCTATCTGGTGTTCTGAAAAGGGCTCAAAGAACACACAGTACTGAACACAGGACAGGTTGACAATTTTATTTTTTTGCAGGTACAGTTAATCTGGCCAAAGTGGTTTAATACTTTTTGTTCAAAAAAAACAACAAAACTGATGGATATCTACAGTAAACGGTGATGAGGACTGTAACAAAGATTTGGTATTGCCCACGTCAGCCTCTTGGGCTACAAGCGGTTACTGTACAGGTAGCCAGTGAGGAATGGCCATGTGCAGGGCAGGAAATTGTGCGGCATTTCAAGCCAAACGCAGTTACCGCTCCTCCGCACGCTTGCAGTCGGCTGTGTCGGCCTGACAATGATCAGCCGCAGGGTGAAAGGGCAGCAGGTAAGAAGTACGGGGAGCACCATTTAATTCTCGTAATAATGACAAGTTACTGAGGAATAAGCAATGGCCAACACACAGCGTTACAATAACCGTCGCTGGCCCTTCTGTCAAAACCACAAGCGAGGCTACACGATGCGGACCACCAAGTTTGCTACAGTCCAGACAACCGCACAAAAACATTTAACGACACTGTACAGCATCACTAGCAGCAAGTGCAAACAGTCCTCCCAAAATACTGACAGTATCATCGAACAAAACAATGTATTGGGGGCCAGGAATAAACAGGTTCTTGTTATAATTCCACATGCATAGTTTCAATGGACACCCAGCAGGTCCCAGTCATCCAGAAAACACCGTGTACTGCACCAGATAAGAATTAGTGTTGATTCTTGCACCCCAGCTTACGAGAGGATAAATATATTTATACATTAAATACTCATGAATAATAAATTAGTGTGTATGATATACTACAAATAAATTCTTTGGACATCTAACTTTACCAATGCCTAAAATGGAAGGGGACTTGTTCGCCTGCGAGTTTGATTGGGACTCCCGCCTCTTGGCACTCAGCAGCAGCCCCCTGGGAAGACTTTGCTCGGCCAGCCACTCTTCATCCAACAAGCTATGTGATCGGGGGGCCGCGAGTCAGACCCTCGGCCCCACCGACATGGAAATCTATGGGCGACTGATGCACATTCCTCCCCCCCCCCCAGGAGACCCTCGCTATCGCAGCACAGGACACGGAGGCTCCTCCGGCCAATCTGGCTGAGGGGAGACCTTGTTGAGGTGTTATGGGATTGTGGGCGGCCTGGATAGAGTGGATAGGAAGGACCTATTTCTCTTGGCAGGGGTGGGGGTCAACAGCCAGGGGGCATACATTTGGAGTGGTTGGTGGGTTAGAGGGGATTTGTGGAGAGTTCTTTTTCACCCAGAGGGTGGTGAGGGTCTGGAACTCACGGCCTGAAAGGGTGGTAGAGGCAGAAACCCTCACATTTAAAAAGTACCTGGATGTGCACTTGAGCCGTAACCTACAAGGCTACGGACCGAGAGCTGGAAAGTGGGATTAGGCCGGGTGGCTCTGTCGGCCAGCGCGGACACGGTGGGCCGAATGGCCTCCTTCCGTGCTGTAAATTTCTGTGTCTACAATGGCTCAGGGCCTTTCACACGCTCACATCAGCGGTTCTGACCACGACGGGGGAAAATCATTAACAGTCAGTTCTCAGCAGCCTCCGTCTATGCCCCAAAAAATACACACACATGGCACCAGATGTCCAGGTTCCTTTAAATGCTGCAAATTTACAAAATAAAAATAAAATACTGAACACAGCTTTCTAAACCGGTGCAGCACCTTTAAAATAAAAAAAAAGACAGGGAGCAGATTTTGAGAAGGAGAGAATCACAGAACGCCTCAGGGTTGCTGCACTCGAGACCCAGGTCCCTTGGACTGGTCACCAATACAGACAGGAGAAACGGATCACCAGATGGGAAAAAACACCCAGGGAGAAGGGAAAGGGGAGCGATTGGGGACAATTCGTTTTCATATATAAACGCGAGTTTATATATTTTTTTAAAATCATATTGTGAACGCGGGACTCGAAACTCCAACTCACAGCAGAAAAGCTGAGCGGAACTGACAGTGGACGGTTCCAAGATGGATGAACATCTCGGGAGGAAGCACAGACAATTGTGGCTGTGCCCAGACACCTATCGTGTTGAAAATGCGCAACATTCAAACCCCACAAATTTGCAACTCTCTCCTTAAAAAAAAAAACAGGGTTATTGTGGAGCTTCTGCACGCTATCCCGCTATCCTATACAATTTTTCCTCTCCCCTCATTTCAAGCAGCAGCTCTGCGGAATTCCTGCCGGATTTTCAGATCTCTCCCCACATCGATCCCACTGGGCCATCTCCAGATTCCAACCAACAGTGGCAGGCAGGCAGAAGGGGCTTTTTCTATTGGGCTCTTGCAAGGCTGGAGCAGCAAAAACAACATGCCTCCACCGAGTCAGCCTCTCTGGCACAAGTGCGTTCAGATGTGAACCAACCCGAGGGTTGAGGGGGGGTTGGGAGGACCTGTGTCTGCCTACACCCCCCCCCCCCCCCACAGCTTTCTAGCCCTGTACGAGTGTGCAAATGCTAGATGCATTATCTTCCAAAACTGCATCTTCACCAATGACACTACTTGACTGGGCTCAATACAACTTCACATCCTACAACACGACACACTCTCAGCCATTTCTGGACACTCGATTCCCCAACCGTTGTTCCAAAATCATGGCAAACTAACTCAAACCTTCATTATAATTATTTTCTTTTGAGTAAAGTTTATGCTCATTAATTTAAGGGATGTCATGCTGGGAAACAGAATGCCTTGCCATTACAGGCAAAATGATGTTAGCATGCATTCCAGGGGTTAGATACAGAGTAAAGCTCCCTCTACACTGTCCCATCAAACACTCCCAGGGCAGGTACAGCACGGGGTTAGATACAGAGTAAAGCTCCCTCTGCACTGTCCCATCAAACACTCCCAGGGCAGGTACAGGGGGTTAGATACAGAGTAAAGCTCCCTCTGCACTGTCCCATCAAACACTCCCAGGGCAGGTACAGGGGGTTAGATACAGAGTAAAGCTCCCTCTACACTGTCCCATCAAACATTCCCAGGGCAGGTACAGCACGGGTTAGATGTAGATTAACAGACCCTGGGGTCACTGACCCACCTCAAAGCACCAGAGACATTTCTGTTTCTCTCACCCTGTGGTGTGTGCGTGTGAATTTGCTAATTAGCAGTAAATCAGAGGTGAAAGGTCAGCATCTGACCCAACCCCGGTCAGCATGTTTAGGGAACCAAAGGACACCCTGCCTTTCACAGTCATCGCAAATGATTTAGAAAATACTGAGAGCGTGTCAGATGTGGAGTTGCCTTCAGAAAGTCCGAGGCCTGAGTGACCTTGGGAGTTGAAACTGGAGGGCAGACTGTCAAAATTTGAACCTAAAAGCACGAGAGGGCCAAACGCCTCCGTGAGCCACACACTGATCACCCTGCGGCCGAGCCCGTGTCAGAGAATCGGGACCGGGGCAGTAATCGCAGGGAGCTCGGTGCCTGGGAATGGCGATACAGGTACCAGCACACCTAGAACCCCGTGTGGGCAAAGAAATTCAACGGTAAACATGGTCGCAGAAGCATCTGTAAACAAACGTAGTGTCGGTCAGAACATAAATACAAGAATACTGCTCCGATATTTTTTTAAAAACTGGTTAAAAAAAAGTGTGTCTTCAGACTAATACACATCTTGTGCTGCAGGTTTTACTCAGGAGAGCGTGTTTATGTCGCGAGCCACTGAAGCTCCGTTGGTCACTTGTACCCGGGGATTTGGAGGTAATACAGGAACGAGCCCGAGCACACAGCTCAGAGCACCAACTACCCTGGCGTCCAACAGCAAGTGTGTGCAGCTTGTATCGTCCAGATCCTGCAGCGTGGTCTATCTGTACACAAGGGGACTTTGGCCAAGTGTCCGATATCCCAATATCTCGGTGGCTCGGTTTAAAATTGTGTCTGATAATCGCTCCTGTGAAGCACCTTGGGGTGGTTTTCCACATTAAAAGGTGCCGTCTGTAAACTCCCTCCCCCTCTATCGCGTTGCATTAATACTGTAGCGAGTTTCTGTACACAGACCGTTATACAGCGGAGGGTGAGTGTACACAGACCGTTATACAGCGGAGGGCGAGTTTCTGTACACAGACCGTTATACAGCGGAGGGCGAGTTTCTGTACACAGACTGTTATACAGCGGAGGGCGAGTTTCTGTACACAGACCGTTATACAGCGGAGGGCGAGTGTACACAGACCGTTATACAGCGGAGGGTGAGTGTACACAGACCGTTATACAGCAGAGGGAGAGTGTACACAGACCGTTATACAACGGAGGGAGAGTGTACACAGACCGTTATACAACGGAGGGAGAGTGTACACAGACCGTTATACAACGGAGGGCGAGTGTACACAGACCGTTATACAGCGGAGGGCGAGTGTACACAGACTATGAATGCTGCACGGGGGGGGGGGGGGTGTAGAGCTCGGAGAGGCTGGATTTACTTTCTGAGTTGCAAGGTTCATGCACTTGGTCTGGACAGAATTTAAAAAAATTTCACTTCATTATTAATAGTGTTTCTAAAAAGGTTTTTCTTCAAAAAAAAAACCCCTCGGGACTTCCCTGCACCCAGAAGTACAACATCCTCACAGAGAAATTCATTTAATAATAAAATCTGGCTGTGACGGTATCCGACTGTACCTGCGAACATGGGTCACTGGGAACCTGTGAAGCTCCCACCGTGACCCACAAAGATCCAATGCAGTGAAACAGCCTCTCGCATTGGTGAGAATGGAACGCAGGGGTCAACAATCTCAGCCATTGTCTTCTTCCATCTTCCATCTGCTGTGCTGCATGTTCATTAGAGTTTGTAAACTTCAAAAGAACTCTCTCTCTCCTCCCCCGACAATCCTTGACCAGACCTTAGCAAATCCATTCACCTCTGGCTCCACCACCAGAGAAGGGGAGACCTTCACATACTGAGCAGGGGAGGGGGGCAGAGGAAATCAGGTCGGAGCTTTCCCATTAACTCAGAATCGAACTGAAGTCTTAAAAAAAAACATTTGGCCTGGAACCTTCAACAGGAAAATTCTACATTAAAAAGCAGCTGTGGGGACGTCACTGAATCGGAAGGGAGCGGTGGGCTGTGTTGGGAGAGTATGTGCACACACAACCGCGTAGCCCAGTCAAAAGGGCAACGCCAAGAGTGCATTTCCCTGCTCGTGGATGGCACCGACCTGGTCAGTGCCCAACGGTGGAAAATCCCCCCCCCCACCAAGCTGATGCTCGAATAAAATTGGTACAAGCCCCCCCCCTGACCACCTGAGCGATAAGTGAGTCAAGGGTTATGGGGAGTGGGCGGGGAAGTGGAGCTGAGTCCATGATCAGATCAGCCATGATCTTACTGAATGGCGGAGCAGGCTCAAGGGGCCGAATGGCCGACTCCTGTTCCTATTTCTTATGTTCATCTCTCACCTCTGCTCTAAACCATTCCTGAAGTGCTACATTTTCAGAGCAGCGCTAAATTCAGGCAGCTGTCTGCAGATCGATCGGCGCCTGTCTGATGGGCCGGTGACCACGGGACACGAATACACGAGGTCAGCGGGGAGACGGAGGGAGAGCTTCTGGCCAAGCCCCTGGGCAGGGTGGGAGGGACGTTACTGACGCATGGGCCAGAGTGCGGACTGGTCAATGTTCCCAACTCTGGAATATGTCCGCTACAATCTGCAGACAATTCCCCCCCCCCCCCCCCCCTTCCCTCCCCACCCCACCCACCAAATGTGAGACAACAGAAGCGAGGGCTGGGTCGGAGGCCAGCTGCAGAAAGCATTGATGGGGACAAGCAAGTCTGTACTGACTGTGCCCGACACAGATCACTGGGGCCGGGGGGGGGGAAAGAGGGGGGAGGGGGAGCGAGAGGGAGGGAGGCAACGTGCTCCCAGTGGCCGTTAGCTGCGACAGAGCCCCACGGAGCGTTCAAAAATTAAATACTTTGTTCACTCGACCTGGCAGCATTACGATCAGGGCGACCATTTCACGGTGACGGTGGTGAAATCCCGAGAATCTAACTGGTGTTTCGACTCCCGCCTGTCTGTCGGTGGAAACCCCCCCCCCCCCGGCCCGGCCCGGCCCGGCCGGAGTCAGTAGTGTTGGCTGTGACGGTTCACTTTTTTGTGTGAAATGAATCATTCCATCGAGTGAGGTTACGAGATGAAGCAGATATTGGGGGGGGGGGGGCCCCCAGATGTGCGCTGCCCCCCCCCCCCCTGCCCCCACACTATGGCCACGGCCGGGGTCCCACCATCGAGCTGGTTAGTAAACACACGACTGCGACAAAATGTAAACATCTTTTCCAAAAAAATAAAAAGAATTCACAATCCCGACAGGAAGCACCGGTGGCAGCGGCAAAGCCAAGCTGTAAACGACCACGATTCCCGCAGTAACCGGCGAGAATTCAACGGCGTGCGATGGGCGACGGACGGAGGAGGTTACCGAGCCCCACGCGCACACGCCCCGGCAATCCAGCTTCCCCAAGCGACAGAGGGACTTCCGGTCTCTGCACAACTCCATTCAGAAACTAAGCAGCTACTCGACTGTGGCAGCATCACTAGGCCGTGGAGTTGCTCAGAGCGGGGCGCTGGGAAAGGAGGGGAGGGAGATTTGAGCTGTGGGAGGGGTGATCCACTGCCTTGCAATAACAAGCTAACCCGAGAGGCGCAGGCTGCACCGAGAGCGAACACAATAATAAACCTCCTGCACA
The DNA here is from genome assembly GCF_044704955.1 of Pristiophorus japonicus. NCBI lineage: Eukaryota > Metazoa > Chordata > Chondrichthyes > Pristiophoridae > Pristiophorus > Pristiophorus japonicus. Next base: position 98,855,846 of record NC_091995.1, read on the forward strand.
GACTGATTAGGAACTGCCTGCAGCAAAGGCCATGGGGCTGGGGCAGGGATTGGGGGCTCTGGAGTTGGGAGATGACATGTGGTGACGCACAACAGCCTCACGAGACTCACGCATTCCCCACGGGAGGGAACTGGGGTTGGGGGGGGGGGGCGAGCGGCTGGGAACAGACAGAAGGCCCAGGAACCTGTTGGTCGGATTCTACTTTCACGATGGTGTGTTCGTTGCTAATTGTTGTCTGGCTGATTGTTGGACATGTTCACAAAACCAGAGGCAGAACAGAAGCCCCAAACCGCGCCCCCTGCCCGGGGTAATTAGCCCCGCAGGCACAACCCCACCTCCCCTCCCCAGGCAGACAGCCAGTAACCTGGTCCCCGGGATCGAGTGATTGTCAGGCAGGGTGCCATCACCACGATGAAGCGACGGTAAAAATGCAAGCTATATCCACCACTCTACATTTACCCAATCACAGCAGCTTCCTCACATTCCCGCGGAGGAGGAGGAGGCTTTTCAAACTTATTGAGCTGCTAAATTAGACATGTCGCTCGTCAGTTCAGGAGGGGTGAGAGTTATTTAACTCAAACAGAAGCGGTTCTTGTGCCTTAATGTCACTTGTCCAACAGGAAGAACTCGGGATATTTTTGTACTTGAATCGCACAGGGAGGGAAGGAAGAAAAAAAACACAAGTTATAAAACAGATTAGTTAAAGACCAGCAGACACAGGGACCCGAACTGCCATCATAATAAAAATGGGTTGGTGGAGCTCGGAGTCGGAGCAGGGGGAGGAGGGGTTGCCATGGTAACGTATGCCGAGCCCATCATACCCTGCATGCCGGCGCTCTGCGGCATACCCATCACGGGCATGGTTACCATGGGGGCGACCCCGGGCATCGCCGAGAAGGGGGCGCCGCTCACACCAACCGGTCCAAACGGTGTCTGGGCAACGGCCATCACCGAGCTGGGCATCTGTGCGGGAGAGCTGTGGAACGGGTTCGCTGTCGCTGCCGGTACACCTGTGGGCAGAGAGGCCACGTTACAAACTCAAGGGTGGTGAGGGGGGGGAAAAAAGGAAAGACATTTCCACTAAACCCCCACCCTCTCCCCTGTACTCACACCCAGTCCCGCTCACTCATCACCCCCTGTGCTCGCTGCCCCGTGTCCTAACTCGCACCGAGTCCCTCTCACCCATCACCCCCCTGTGCTCGCTGCCCCGAGTCCCTCTCACCCTTCACCCCCTGTGCTCGCTGACCTATATTGGCTCCAGGTTAAGCAATGCCTCGATTTTAAAATTCTCATCCTTGTTTACAAATCCCTCCATGGCCCTCGCCCCCTCCCTATCTCTGTAATCTCCTCCAGCCCCACAACCCCCCTCGCCCCTCCCTATCTCTAATCTCCTCCAGCCCCACCCCCCCCCCCACCCCACCCCCCCCACCCCACCCCCCCCCCCACCCCACCCCCCGAGATCTCTGTGCTCCTCTAATTCTGCCCTCCTGACCATCCCTGATTATAATCGCTCCACCATCGGTGGCCGTGCCTTCTGTTGCCTGGGCCCCAAGCTCTGGCACTCCCTCCCTAAACCTCTCCGCCTCTCTTTCCTCCTTCAAGACGCTCCTTAAAATCAAGCTTCCCGTCCTAATAACGCCATTTGTGGCTCGGTGTCAGTTAGTTTGATAACACTCCTGTAAAGCGCCTTAGTTAAAGGTGCTATGTAAATGCACCTCTCTGGTGTTGTTGAAGACGGCGGCCCAGGTTAAGGTGCAGTTCTCACTGGCACCGAGCCACCGTGCCGGGTGAGCGAGTAAGCGAGCGGTCCCGAGCAGGCGCGGTACTCACCCTGCGCCAGGAAGGGGTTGGTGTTGACGTTGGGGTGCGTTGTGCGGGTAACCAGCGTGTCCAGGTTCACCAGCGAAGCGTTGGGGCCCAGGAAGGATTCGGGGTTCCTGTGCGCGGCTGGCTGGTGCTTGGGGGTGGGCAGCTTGGGGGCGACGGAGCGGGACATGCGGGACATGTCGAAGATGTCGGGGCCGCCAGACGTGGATGAGGCACTCAGTCCGTCACCCGGCAACTCGAAGCGGCCACCTGCGGAGGGCAGAGCGAGCCGATAGCATGGTTTCTAAACAAGTCACATTCACAACGTTGAAAGCTATCGGTCATCAGACAGATTGAGGGCGAGCTCACACCAGCTCTACACCACAGGAACAGGAGGAGGCCATTCAGCCCCTCCAGCCTGTTCCGCCATTCGATGAGATCATGGCGGATCTGCGGCCTAACTCCATGTACCCGCCTTTGGCCCCTATCCCTTAATACCTTTGGTTAACAAAAAGCTATCAATCTCCGATTTAAAATTAATTGATCGTGCATCAATTGCCGTTTGCGGAAGAGTGTTCCGGACTTTTACCACCCTTTGTGTGGAGAAGCGTTTCCTCATTTCACTCCTGCTGCAGCGCCCTCTGGGGAACTGAGAGTCATCAACTCTGCCTCTAATCCAACACGCAGGGCTGTGGGGAAAGAGCCAGGGGGAGAGACTAACGGGATCGCTGGTTCAAAGAGCCGCACAGGCACGATGGGCCGAATGGCCTCCTTCGACGCTGTAACGATTCTCGGATTCTAATTTCAAACACCCCGGTGAGAGGGGAAAAAACGGCGGACAGTACAACAGACCGACAGGGACCGAGCCACACAGAATAAACCCGTGCGCAACAAAGGAAGGAACGCTCACCCGTGGCCTGGCCGTCTGCTTTCCTGGGGGACCCTCGGAGGTGGCTGAACGCGGAGAAGTCGTCGGTCACAGCTGCATCGGCGGCACTGAGCGAGTGGAAGGGGGAAGCCCCTGCGACAGGGAACAATTTAATGTAAAATACATCACCGCGGGATGGATACTGAGCCATTCCTTCACAATTATACCCCAGTACGGCAAGGGCTCAAAACCAGGGCACGCTGGTCCCATGTCCCGCATCACCGGGATCCCAATCCCAATGGTGCCATTGGAGGAAGGAGGAAAGCAGCTGCGGACACTGCTCACACACACACCAGGGGTGGGAGGGGGGGAGAAGAGGGGTTGTTACTGGACAGAGAACGCAAGTTCAAATCCCACCAGGGCCGTTTTGAGAAATTATACGGATTTTAAAGAAAAATCCGGAAATAAAATAAAATTGGGTAATAAAACTGTTATATATGCAGACTATAGATATACTCTGTGTAGTCACTGTATAGTTGCATAAGATGGAGACTTGTTTACCGGAGGTACAGTCAAGGTTCCCACTGTATACACTGTGCTGGCACCACCAGAGGGTGCTACTGGTGGAGGCCCAGGGTTCACCTGTACCCCACAGGTACCCAGGTATAAAGGGAGTCCACCATGTGGTACCCTGACTCTGGAGTTATATTAAATGGACTAAGGTCACTACAGTTCAAATACAATACTTTGCCGCATGGAGTCATTATCAGAGCATCTAAAGACATAATAAAAATAAAAGAAGCTGGGAGCATGAAGCTGTGGGATTGTTAAAGACACATCTGGTTCACTGATGTCCCTTCGGGGGAAGGATACCTTTCCCGGTCTGGGCCTATGTGTGACTCCAGACCCACAGCAACATGGTTGACTCTTAACTCAACGCCCGTAGCTCAGGATTGAATATATAACGCAATGGTTTGTAGAGCAGCACCTGTGGAGGGGAGATCACAAACTCACAGCCAGAGCTGGGGAGAGAGAAAAACCCACCTCGAACCAAGGGGCATTCACTACAGCGCCTTCTGAATTCTCACAAAGACCCCAAACGCTTCACAGAGTGAACTGATTTAAAGTGCAGCCACTTATGTCGATGATTCTCATTTTGAACACAGCACGATCCCACAACCAGCATCGAGAGGATTGACCAATCATTCTGCTGTTGGTGGCGATGGTTGGGTTTCCTCGGTGTCAACCCTTCTGAAGGCTCTTCATTAGCTGTGAAGCGATTTGGGACGTCCCGAAGTGGTGAAATGCACTGTTGAAATGCAGTTCTGCCTTTCCTTGGGGGAAGATATGGGAGCAGAGCACCAGGAGAACTCCCTGCTCTTGTACGGACAGCACCGAGTGTACAGCCAGTGGATAGTATTCACCGAAGGTTGTACTGGATTGTGAGAGAGTGCTCAAGCTGCCCTCTCTGCTGCCTGTGCCACAAGATAAGCCGCAGAAAGATACAGCCAGTCATTACACACCCTGCACACATTCCCCTGTATCAAATGTAACGTCTTCAAAATAAAATCACTAAACCTGCGCACACAGGACTTAAGAAAAATTCACATCAGGTGCAAGTTAATGTTTTTTTAAAAAAATATAATGGAGTTGCTCTAACGGGATCCCTCTGCAGCGCTCTGACTTGTCCCGTCTACGCCTCCATCACACCTTACCTGTCGGGGAGGTTGGAGCCCAGGGGTCTCGATCCAAGGCTGGTGCGACTGAGCCCCAGGGGTCTGTGCTTCTTGCCTGTTGCTCACCCGAGGGATGGTTGGAAGTTCCCCATGGGTCAGCGGAAGCGGCAGCCAGCCTGGAACCTGCTGCAAGAGAGGTTAGATCTTCAGTTTGCCAGACCCGAAGCAATTTCAGCTCAACTCTAGCAACACCCGTCGAGCAGCATTAGTTGCTGGGACAAATGACACCAAAACGGAGAATGAATCAACGGAGCTTCCAACACTCAGTCTATCCTCAGTCATCAGCTGCCGTACCCAGGGCACTTGCTGTTACTGCAAATAAACAGGGTTACAAGTGACAAACTGCTTGTGACATGGGATCCCGGGACAGCCAAGGATAACAATATATCCTCTCAAGGCCATTGCATTTATAAAGGATCGCCTCGCATTTCAAACCTCTGCGTGCAATCCACGCACAGTGAGCTGCAATGCAGTGACTGCAGTATAGGAGCCAGTTTGTGCACAGCGACCCACAAACAGCAACAAAACGCACGCCAGTGCTGCAATGCAGTGTTGAGCTGTTGCTCCAGTGCAGCACTGAGGGAGTGCTACATTGCTGGGTGAGACATTAAACCAAATCCCAGCTGCCTATTCTGCTGGTTCAAGTTGTTATTAAAGTTTCCACTGCTCAAGATAGAGGGTTTACAGTCTCGACCAGAGCACAAGAAGAAGCTTGCCGGGAACATAAAAACTGACTGCAAAAGCTTCTATAGATATGTGAAGAGAAAAAGATTAGTGAAGACAAACGTAGGTCCCTTGCAGTCAGAATCAGGTGAATTTATAATGGGGAACAAAGAAATGCGGACCAATTGAACAAATACTTTGGTTCGGTCTTCACGAAGCAAGACACAAATAACCTCCCGGAAGTACTAGGGGACTGAGGGTTGAGTGAGAAGGAGGAACTGAAGGAAATCCTTATTAATCAGGAAATTGTGTTGGTGAAATTGATGGGATTGAAGGTCAATAAATCCCCAGGGTCCGATAGTCTGCATCCCAGAATACTTAAGGAAGTGGCCCTAGAAATAGTGGATGCATTGGTGATCATTTTCCAACAGTCTATCGACTCTGAATCAGTTCCTATGGACTGGAGGGTAGCTAATGTAATACCACTTTTTAAAAAGGGAGGGAAGAGAGAAAGCGGGTAATTTTTGACCAGTTAGCCTGACGTCAGTAGTAGGGAAAATGTTGGAATCAATTATTAATGATGAAATAGCGCATTTGGAAAGCAGCGACAGGATCGGTCCAAGTCAGCATGGATTTATGAAGGGGAAATTATGTTTGATAAACCTTCTGGAATTTTTTGAGGACGTAACTAGTAGAGTGGACAAGGGAGAACCAGTGGATTTGGTGTATTTGGACTTTCAAAAGGCTTTTGACACGGTCCCACACAAGAGATTGGTGGGCAAAATCAAAGCACATAGTATTGGGGGTAATATACTGACGTGGATAGAGAACTGGTTGGCAGACAGGAAGCAGAGTCGGGATAAACGGGTCCTTTTCAGAATGTCAGGCAGTGACTAGTGGAGTGCCGCAGGGCTCAGTGCTGGGACCCCAGCTCTTTACAATATACATCAATGATTTGGATGAAGGAATTGAGTGTAATATCTCCAAGTTTGCAGATGAGACTAAACTGGATGGCGGTGTGAGCTGTGAAGGGGACGCCAAGAGGCTGCAGGGTGACTTGGACAGGTTAGGTGAGTGGGCAAGTGCATGGCAGATGCAGTATAATGTGGATAAAATCGGAGGTTATCCACTTTGGGGGCAAAAACACAAAGACAGATTATTATCTGAATGGCGGCAGATTAGGAAAAGGGGAGGTGCAACGAGACCTGGGTGTCATGGTACATCAGTCATTGAAAGTTGGCATGCAGGTACAGCAGGCGGTGAAGGCGGCAAATGGTATGTTGGCCTTCATAGCGAGGGGATTTGAGTATAGGAGCAGGGAGGTCTTACTGCAGTTGTACAGGGCCTTGGTGAGGCCTCACCTGGAATATTGTGTTCAGTTTTGGTCTCCTAGTCTGAGGAAGGACGTTCTTGTTATTGAGGGAGTGCAGCAAAGGTTTACCAGACTGATTCCCAGGATGGCGGGACTGACATATGAGGAGAGGCTGGATCAACTGGGCCTTTATACATTAGAAGGATGAGAGGGGATCTCAGAAACATACAAGATTCTGACGGGACTGAACAGGTTAGATGCGGGAGGAATGTTCCCGATGTTGGGGATGTCCAGAACCAGGGGTCACAGTCTAAGGATAAGGGGTAAGCCATTTAGGACTGAGATGAGGAGAAACTTCTTCACTCAGAGAGTTGTTAACCTGTGGAATTCCCTGCCGCAGAGAGTTGTTGAGGCCAGTTCGTTAGATATATTCAAGAGGGAGTTAGATGTGGCCCTTACAGCTAAGGGGATCAAGGGGTATGGAGAGAAAGCAGGAATGGGGTACTGAAGTTGCATGATCAGCCATGATCTTATTGAATGGTGGTGCAGGCTCGAAGGGCCGAATGGCCTGCTCCTGCACCTATTTTTTATGTTTCTATGACAGAGCGGTTATTAAACTCTGGATTATGGGGTAGCGCTGCCTCCATGGTGGAATCGAGAGAAATATATTGCAATGAAAAAATCTTCAGCAGCTTTACTAACTGTGGTATGTGCCTTCAGCACAACGTCAGATGAGATGTTAAACAGTCTGCCCTCTCAGGCCGACATTAAAAAACCCACGACACTATTTTGAAGAGCAGGAGAGTTCTCCCCGGTGTCCTGGGGCCAATATTTATTCCTCAACCAACATCACAAACAGATTATCTGGTCATTATCACATTGCTGTGTGTGGGAGCTTGCTGTGCACAAATTGGCTGCTGCGTTTCCCACATTACAACAGCGGCTACACTGCAAATAGTACTTCATTGGCTGTAAAGCACGCTGAGCCATCAAGTGGTCGTGAAAGGTGCTACAGAAATGCAAGTTATTCCTTTCATACCTCAGGACACAGCCGGGAGTGTTGAGGGGGCCGTGCAGGGTGACTGGATTGATGCTCGGTTTGCTAACAGGTAGCCGTGCTGTGGAGACGCTCGGCTCTACAGTACGTGAGCCCGAGCTTCGCAGTCACTTGGATCTGCCTGGTATCGGTCATGTTCCATCGGGACATGTTGTACCTGCAGAGCCTGGAGGAGTGCAGCTCCAACCACACTCAAGCTCGACACCATCCAGGACAAAGCAGCCGCTTGATCGACACGCTACCCACCACCTTCAACACTCACTCCCTCCACCACCGGCGCCCCCTGGCTGCAGTGTGCACCATCTACAAGATGCACTGCAGCAACTCGCCAAGGCTTCTTCGGCAGCACCTCCCAAACCCGCGACCTCTACCGCCTAGAAGGACAAGGGCAGCAGGCGCATGGGAACACCACCACCTCCACGTTCCCCTCCCAGTCACACACCATCCCGACTTGGAAATATATCGTCGTTCCTTCATCGTCGCTGGGTCACAATCCTGGAACTCCCTCCCTAACAGCACTGTGGGAACACCTTCACCACACGGACTGCAGCGGTTCAAGAAGGCGGCTCACCACCACCTTCTCAAGGGGCAATTAGGGATGGGCAATAAATGCCGGCCTTGGTAGCGACGCCCACATCACGTGATTGTTCTATGTTGAACTTGTCTGGTCAAAACATTCTACAGTTCGAATGTTTTGGACAGACAAGTTCAGGAGTAAGAATACAATAATGCAGTATTACGCCATATGGTGCTGACCAAAGTTTTCTAAAGACGCGATGAAATTCTCAACCCGCGACACCAAAACTCTCCCTCTCTCTCTCTCTCTCCTTTGGAAGCACGGTGTCACGCTGGGGTGTGACTGCCAGCCACTCTCTGGTACCCTGCACAAGTGGCAGCTCGGGCATGAGCCCAGGTAGTGAAGGGTGACAGCTAGGACATACTCACGTTGGACGACACAGGTCGCCGAACAGCAATCAGGAGCAGGAGCCGGTTCCCCTGTCCCTCGTCCAGGAGCACTCAAGACCCACTGTAACGTTCCCACTACCGCTCCCTTGGCATCAAACCCTTCCCGGCCCCCGGTTATCCGTTTAACACTGGACTGAGCCATCAGGGCACCTGGTTACAGGTCAGTCGGTTACTTGTCACATGTAAACCCCAAACTGGCGAGAGTCGAAACTACACTGATCGATCTTACCCATCTGCTTCCACGGGTCGGCAGACACTGGGCGTGACACCGCCGCCCAGGGGTCTGGCTTGGCACTGGATACCGAGGAGAAGGGGGTTCCCCAGGGATCAGGTTTCTGGGTCAGGGGAGATGGAGTGGCGTCTGTCAGATCCAGCAAAGCCGTCTGAAAAAAAAAAATACATCACAAGAGAATGCATATTGTCCTATGAGGAGAGACTGAGTAGGTTAGTTCTATATTCTAGAGTTTAGCAGAATGAGAGGTGATCTCGTTGAAATATACAAAATTCTCACAGGGCTTGACAGGGTAGATGCAGGGAGGATGTTTCCCCCGGGGCTGGGGTGTCTAGAACCAGGGGTCACAGTCTCAGGATAAGGGGTCGGCCATTTAGGACTGAGATGAGGAGAAACTTCTTCACTCAGAGGGTGGTGAAACTTTGGAATTCTCTGCCCCAGAGGGCTGTGGAGGCTCAGTCTTTGAGTATATTCAAGGCTGAGATCGATAGATTTGTGGATATTAAGGGAATCGAGGGATATGGGGATCGGGCGGGAAAGTGGAGTTGAGGTCGAAGATCAGCCATGATCTCACTGAATGGTGGAGCAGGCTCGAGGGGCCGAATGGCCGACTCCTGCTCCTAATTTTTATATTTTACATATAATTACATTTGAAAGACTTTTCCTGCCCCACTCCCCTTTTGAAGGGGAAAGCTACCAGTCTGAGTAAATGCTGTACTGAGCACAAGCCAGCTTCAAAGCACTCCCGGCACTAATTATTTGAACCTCACTGAGAATCAGACACTGCAGCTCCCATCTGGGATGGAGAACCAGAATATGTGATTATGGTTTCTCCAGAGACAGGTTATGGACTGAGCATTTCTGCTGTCAATCTTTACTAAACTAGGACTACAGTAAAGTTAACGATGAATGACCAGGCTGTAAGAAATAAGGAATTATTCAGAGAGCTGAGTTACAAGGTCATAATGCAAAAACGGGCCTTGATAAGAGGTCTAAGCAAGGAACCTTGAGATTTTTTTAAACTGTCCAAGAGAAGGTGTGATCTCATGGGAAGGAGAGGGTTTTTCACCCAAGAGTTGAGACAAAGAACGCGACATATCATAGGTTAAATGGCCCTGTCCATTATTTTATGCCAGCCGCACCGGCGGAGGGGCAGTGCCGAGGGAGCGCCGCACCGGCGGAGGGGCAGTGCCGAGGGAGATGGTAAAGATCCCGTGGCATCATTCAAAGGGTAATGAATACTTTTAGTGCCCTGACTAACATCAAAAACAGATTTAACTGGTCACATAACCTCATTTCTGTTTGTGGAATGTCACTGCCCGAGAATAGATGCCGAGTAACAATCCAAAGTAAACTGCAGCATTACCAGCTCTGGGACCTCGCAATGAAGTGATTATTGAAGTCATTATTCCAACGTGTTCTCAGCCGCCCACTAGTCAAAGGAAACATTGGAATAGTTGTAACAAATTAAAGTACAGGTGCTCCGCAGCCGTACCTCGGTTTTATGGGGACCCGCGCTCCGCATTTGCAACTTCTGCCGACTCTCTTCCAACGCCAGCTGTAGGCGCAAGTCGTCTCCACGGCGACGCCGCTCGTCCTGCACAAACCAATCCAAAGGCCACAATCAGATTCACCAATCAGAGGGTACCGAGTCACGCAGACGAAGAGACCCAGATTTGTTCCATGGTGCGCGAGGAGTCAGTCCCTCTCACTCAAAGCAGCGGTTTCGAGGGTTACAACCAGTGTGGCTGATCCTGGGCTGGGGATGGGAAGAGGTAAATAAATTGCTCAGGGTTCCCTCCGTGGCTCAGTGGGCAGCACTCTCGCCTCGGAGTCAGAAGGTTGTGGGTTCAGGTCCCACTCCAGGAACTTGAGCACAGAAATCTAGAGTACTGAGGGAGTGCTGCACTGTTGGAGATGCCGTCTTTCAGATGAGACGTTAAACCGAGGCCCCGTTTGCCCTCTCAGGTGGATAAGAAAGATTCCATGGCACTATTTCGAAAAAGAGCAGGGGAGTTCTCCCTGGTGACCTGGGGCCAATATTTATTCCTCAATCAACATAATAAAAACAGATTATCTGGTCATTATCACATTGCTGTGTGTGGGAGCTTGCTGTGCGCAAATTGGCTGCCACGTTTCCCACAATACGACAGTGACTACACTCCAAAAGTACTTCATTGGCTGTAAAGTGCTTTAAGACGTCCGGTGGTCATGAAAGGTGCTATATAAATGCAAGTCTTTCTTTCTAATGGCTACGTAGAGACTCCTGCTGGAAAGTGAGAGCGCGTGTTGGGCCAGGAAAGGATCAGAACCCACTGGATTGCCAGCCTGCCGACCAATGCAGGCTAGACTTGCACATGGAGAATAGGACTGTGCAGGAGAGTGACTAACCTACTGTAGAACACAGTCGTTACATTCCTGGGTTTTGGTTTCCGAGCGCTTATATACAAAATAAAACCCTAAATAGAAAAGTTCAATAAACCTAAAAATATGAGAGCGAGTGAGCTTTTTAAAACCACTGGGTAGAGAACAATGAGTCAGAATATTAAGGATACTATTGTTTTCCAAGGGCTCTCGTTTATACTACGGCATAAACAAACTTCTAGATGAAAAAAGGAGGCAAGATGCACTTGTTGCCAATCCACTGAAGTAGAAAGGAGGGACAGTGACTATATTTCAGATGTTATTTTTTTTTTAAATAGCTAGGTTTAAAATGGAGGTAGGCCCTTTTTTTATAAACTAAGGTTCAAAAATGAATGCCAGGAGACAGTCAGTCTATGGGGAAAGGCTTGTTTCGCTATACTGGAGCGACAATTTGAAATGCGAGTGTTTTTGGGTGCACGGGTGGAACGCATCTTCCAGTTGGTGTTCACTTAAATTTTTTCCTTGTACACGGTCCCTTTAAATTGCCGCGTGGCTCAGTCAGATTTTGCACATGCGGGTTTCTACAATGCAAATGGGCATCGCTGCCCGTGTTTGCCGAACAAAGAAGATTTGCACGCTAGTTCTGGATGAGGTGAAAACAGGAAGTGTTGGAACTCTCAGTGGGCCAGGTAGCACCTGGTTCTGACGAAGGGTCATCGACCTGAAACATTAACTCTGTTTCTCTCTCCACAGACGCTGCCCTGACCCGCTGAGATTCAGATTCCAGCATCCGCAGTATTTTGCTTTTGTATTAGCTCTGGATGAGGAATACCTTTGGGCCCACCCAAATTTCTTCCAAAAGACCACCCCACAAGCATCATCCAACAGTTTCTCAAATACCTCCATGATTTTTCCTCCAACTTCTTACTCTGTGTGATGAAAGAATTCATTGAGATTAGAGCTAAATTTATCTTAAGGGTCACACTCCAAACATTAACTTGTGTAATTCCAGCATTTGCACCGGTGCTTTTATTATAAATTTGACTTGTATTAAGTTTGAGCGCGGGAACATTACTAGAACTTAAATTGTAAGAATAGAACAAGGGGATATGGCGTGAAAATCAGATGATTAGGCTAATTGAAAAGCCCACTTGTGCTGCATCGTGCCCACCCGAGATAAAAAACTTTTTGATTTCTCCAGTCATTCCTCATAACTTCTTTAAAAAAAAAAAGCCAAATTTGAGCCCGCACTCATAATTCCTTGTTCATCTCACCACAAGTACGTGCTGACAGGACCCAGGAGGAATTGCGGTCACATAACGCTTCCAAGAATTTGCTGGAAAAAGCTTCAAAGGATTTCAGACTCTCTCTCGGCATGTTTTGTTTTTATAAACAGACAAATCTGTATGTTATGTAAGGATATTTATAGTTCCGAATTAGTATCTTGCTGTGTCTTTTTGTCTCTGTATAACATTTCACCTATGCATAAATCTGACCTAGTAATTTTAGCCTGTCTGTCAGTGTGTTATTTTCCAGCTCTGGAGGGAGAAAACGGTGAGGATCCCACGTGTTCATAAGTTAGCGACTCACTACGGTTCAGGGTTAAATGTTAAATCTGGGCACGCGAAAGCTTTTGTGGCACAGAATAAAGACACAGGTCTTGTTTCAGAAAGAGTCTCTGCTTATGGAAAGTACTATTTAGTCCCGAACACAAATAAAAGGCATTGTGATAAAATCCGGACTGCAACAAAGACATTGTGACATCGAAAAGGTAGCATCTTCTCAAGGCCATCCTCAAGACAACACACCGAGACTGTTCATTGCTTAATTGAGATTCTTGCTCCTTGATGACAGTTTGGTTACTGGGGGAGGGCAGGGAGAAGAGAGAAAGAGACACGTAATTTATTCTAACATTATTTCCAATGTGGGAGGGAAGGGAAGACAGCTGGTTCAGTTTAAAGCAGAACCATGTTATGTGGAATAATGATAGTTCTCTGAAAATGGAGCAATGGGATCTATGTCTGCCGGCTGTGGGCATTCCAAGCAAAGTGAGAAGTGGTACAGTTCTTGCAGGCTCCACAGGATGGGCTGGCATACGCAAAGGAAAAATCTCTCTCTGCGGCAGCAAGAGCGGCTTCTGAGGCCAAGGCAAGTTGTTGTCTGCAGAAGGCTTTTCTCTGCACCCAACCGGTGAGTGTGTGATGCCGATACTGGGCCCCAACAGGAAAATCTGCCACTTCCCAGTGTCAGCTCTCCTCAGCTCAGAAGGCTGAGGGGTGACTGGATAGAGGTCTTTAAAAATGATGAAAGGTTTTGATAGAGTGGATACAGAGAGTGTGTTTCCACTTGTGGGGAAGAGCATAACTAGAGGCCATCGATATAAGACAGTCACCCAGAAATCAAATCGGGAATTCAGGAGAAACTTCTTTACGCAGAGAGCGGTGAGAATGTGGAACTCACTGCCACAGGGAGGGGTTGAGGCGAATAGTATCGATGTATTTAAGGGGAGGCTGGACAAGCATATGGGGGAGAAGGGAATAGAGGGTTATGCTGATAGATTTAGATGAGGAAAGACGGGAGGAGGCTCGAGTGGAGCATAAACGCTGGCAGGGACTGGTTGGGCCGAATGGCCTGTTTCTGGGCCGTATTTCTTACATTGAAACAGTGACTACACTCCAAAAGTATTTCATTGGCTGTGAAGTGCTTTGAGACGTCCGGTGGTTGTGAAAAGTGCTATACAAATCCAAGTCTTTCTTTCTATATCCTATGTAATCTTATGTAAACTTGATCAGTGCAATCATTCACAACAAAAGGTTTCATCAAACAATTTAGCCCGGGCTGAACGTAGCCCGTATCACGTCACACTTTTACATGTAGCTTGTGCAGAATGCACAACAGGAGCCGGAACCTTTCCACTGCAGAGTAAAGCCTCAACAAGCTAATGACAAGAAACGACACAGAGCAGACCCCCCTCAGACATTGGCCATCTTAAGCTGCATGATGCAGTTTTATACCTTACAATGCATTATTCTGTTCTTGAGGTGCAGGCGTGTTTAAGATGACCTTTCTCCTTAAAGGCCATAAACTATTATACTGAAACTTGAATGAGCGCAGACCTGTGGTTAATGGCTGCATGGTGCAGGAACCCCGCAGATTAGAATATGCTGGTTGGTTTTAGGTTGCAGCTGTGCAGCGTTAAAAAAGATTGGTGTGCACCAAGAGCAAAGTGCGACAGCTCCACACAGAGAGACTTGGTATTTGAGCATCGCCCCCGGTTTTACAGGTCAGTACAGAACGGTCCTACCTGTGAACCCAGGGCCATCCCCGCGTTCCTCGGCTGGCTACCAGCTGTGGTGGCACATTTGAAAATCTACATGGGCAAGGAAGGAAACACCAAGAATGTCACTGAACCTTATACACCGTAACAAACCCGTACAGCCTCTGCTACTGGAGCGATCCCAGGAAAGATCCCGATTGCCCAGCGTAGGTAATGCGTACATCAGAAATAGGAGCGGGAGTCGCCATTCGGCCCCTCGAGCCTTCTCCGTCATTCAATAAGATCATGGCCGATCTGATCTTGGCCTCAACTCCACTTCCCTGCCCGCTCCCCATAACCCTCGACTCCCCTATCATTCAAAAATCTGTCCATCTCCACCTGAAATGTATTCAATGACCCAAGCCTCCACAGCTCTCTGGGGCAGAGAATTCCACAGATTTATCACCCTCAGATGAAATTCTTCCTCATTTCCGTTTTAAATGGGCGGCCCCTTATTCTGTACGCATTGGGACACATAATAAAAACCGAGCGGTCCCACAGGAGATTAATCAAAAATAATTTTTCCGATCAGAAATGTTTTTTCATCCCAAACACTTCACAAGTGATCAGAATCACCCAGCTCCCATAAATAATTTATCAGAGTGCATTATAATACATCAATAAATGGCTTTAGCACTTCATTCACTGTGATCGACATCTGGGAATATTTAATCAGGGTAGGAAAAAGTTCATTTATGATAAAGAAGCTTCCAGGATGCCCCCCCCCCTCCACCCCTTGTGTCACGAATCCACTCTAGACCACCCTCCCTCCCACCCCTCAGTCTACTCGCTACCTCGCACAATATCAATGAATTGGGAGCAGTGCAGGAAACAAACCTGAACCCGGACTGCCAGCTACCTGGGATCCCCCAAGTTTGTGTTTTCCCAGCCCTAGCACCACCTGGGTACCTGTTCAGCCTCTTCGCGACTCATGGCCAGTGCCAGCTGTAACTGCAGTTCCTCTTCGCCGCTGGTCTGGGGCCGCGTCTGCTCCAGCTCCGAGGAGATCTTCGGGGAGGTTGCTGAGGACACAAAACAACGGGTGTCACTGCAAGGCCAGTCCCGTCTCTCCGCACACACGGGGACACACCCACCCCGACACCGAGACATTTCTCTCCCCCCCCCCCCCCCCCACACCGAGACATTCCTCCCCCTCCCCCCGCCCCGACACCGAGACATTTCTCTCTCCCCCCCCCCCCACACCCCGAGACATTCCTCCCCCTCCCCCCCCCACACCCCGAGACATTCCTCCCCCTCCCCCCCCCACACCGAGACATTCCTCCCCCTCCCCCCCCCACACCGAGACATTTCTCTCCCCACCCCCCCCCCCACACCGAGACATTTCTCTCCCCCCCCCCCCACCCCGAGACATTCCTCCCCCTCCCCCCCCCCCACACCATTCCTCCCCCTCCCCCCCCCCCCCACACCATTCCTCCCCCTCCCCCCCCCCCCACACCATTCCTCCCCCCCCCACACCATTCCTCCCCCCCCCACACCATTCCTCCCCCCCCCCCCCCCCACACCATTCCTCCCCCTCCCACACCGAGACATTTCTCCCCCCCCCCCCCCCCCACACCATTCCTCCCCCTCCCACACCGAGACATTTCTCCCCCCCCCCCCCCCCCCCCCCCGACACCGGGACACACACACACCCACACACTGACACCGAGACACGCACACACAGGTTAGAGAACTGGTTGGCAGACAGGAAGCAAAGAGTAGGAATAAACGGGTCCTTTTCAGAATGGCAGGCAGTGACTAGTGGGGTGCCGCAGGGCTCAGTGCTGGGACCCCAGCTATTTACAATATACATTAATGATTTGGATGAAGGAATTGAATGTAATATCAAGTTTGCAGATGACACTAAGCTGGGTGGCGGTGTGAGCTGTGAGGAGGATGCTAAGAGGCTGCAGGGTGACTTGGACAGGTTGGGCGAGTGGACAAATGCATGGCAGATGCAGTATAATGTGGATAAATGTGAGGTTATCCACTTTGGTGGCAAAAACAGGAAGGCAGAATATTATCTGAATGGTGACAGATTAGGAAAAGGGGAGGTGCAACGAGACCTGGGTGTCATGGTACATCAGTCATTGAAAGTTGGCATGCAGGTACAGCAGGCGGTGAAGAAGGCAAATGGTATGTTGGCCTTCATAGTGAGAGGATTTGAGTATAGGAGCAGGGAGGTCTTACCGCAGTTGTACAGGGCCTTGGTGAGGCCTCACCTGGAATATTGTGTTCAGTTTTGGTCTCCTAGTCTGAGGAAGGACATTCTTGCTATTGAGGGAGTGCAGCGAAGGTTCACCAGACTGATT
The DNA here is from genome assembly GCF_044704955.1 of Pristiophorus japonicus. Taxonomy (NCBI): domain Eukaryota; kingdom Metazoa; phylum Chordata; class Chondrichthyes; family Pristiophoridae; genus Pristiophorus; species Pristiophorus japonicus. The sequence continues at coordinate 98,872,478 of NC_091995.1, forward strand.
CCTGGGATGGCAGGACTGAGACAGACTGGATCGACTACCCTTATATTTACTGGAATTTAGAAGGATGAGGGGGGAATCTCATAGAAACATAAAATTCTGACAGGACTGGACAGGTTAGATGCAGGAAGAATGTTCCCGATGTTGGGGAAGTCCAAAACCAGGGGTCACAGTCTAAGGATAAGGGGTGAGCCATTTAGGACCGAGATGAGGAGAAACTTCTTCACTCAGAGAATTGTGAACCTAATTCTCTACCACAGAAAGTTATTGAGGCCAGTTCGTTGGATATATTCAAAAGGGAGTTAGATGTGGCCCTTACGGCTAAAGGGATCAGGGGCTATGGAGGGAAAGCAGGAATGGGATACTGAAGTTGCATGATCAGCCATGATCATATTGAATAGTGGTGCAGGCTCATTTCTCTGTTTCACACCGACACCGAGACACACACAAGCCACGAGAACACTTACAGCCGTGATAGGAAGCGGGCGACCCACCCACTTTGCCACACTCGTCAGACTGGCTGGTAGACAGGTTTGGGTGGCTGGAGCCACGGCCGAACATAATCTGGTTGTTGCTGCCCACCGCGGTGGTCACACTCGACATCCGCTCTTTTGTCTTCAGCGCGTGACTGCGCTCAACCCGAAGCCGTTCGTCGTCCTTCAGGAGCGCGATGAGCTGCTTTGATTTCTCCCGCACATTGATGCCTGGGTCCGAGAGAATCCATTGCAAACGGTTACGGCTGCAACGCTCACATCCGTGCAGTTTAACCAAACAAAGTCAGCGACCCGCAACAGAAACCCACCAGCCCATCAATGCAACGCCACGCAAGTCATCACTTCCTGCAACTTGCACGGCCTCAGGAGTCTGTTCAAAGACAGTTTATTAAAGTTGCGGTAAAGGTCTCTGTCAGCTGGAGCACAGCACAGGAAGCACGTACAGCTACAAGCATCTGAGCGGGACCCGAAGTTCGATCTCACCTCACCACATTCTTGTCACTTGGGCACGCAGGCCTCAAAATGAAAAGGTTACATATTCAAGCATCGCCTCACTTCAGCCAACAATCAAGGCTGAAAGTTCTGCAGTGTCAGAGGGGTCGCCCTTTGGAGGCAACATTAAACCGAGCTAGCCTGCTTGGGTGTAATAGATCATGTGGTGTGATTGGAAGAGCAGGGTGTTCTCCCAGTGAACAGGCCAACATCCAAAACCGAGAGAGATTGAATGGTCACTCATCACAATGCCGTGCAAATTTAAGGGGGGCGGGGGGGGGGGCAAGGATTTGCAATCAAAGATATTAGAGGAGTTTAAGATGCAGTTAGATGCCTGGCATGACGAAATACTAGAGTTGGGCTGAATGGACAGAGAATCTCCTGCAATGGCTTCTCTTCCCGCTCCATTACCTCTGATGTCCCCCAAGGATCTATCCTTGGCCCCCTCCTATTTCTCATCTACACGTTGCCCTTGGTGACATCATCCGAAAACATGGAGTCAGTTTCCACATGTACGCTGACGACACCCAGCTCTACCTCACCCCCCACTTCCCTCAACCCCTCCCAGTACTGGATGAGCAGAAATTTTCTTCAACTAAATAGTGGTAAGATGGAGGCCATTATTTTCAGTCCCCGTCACACACTCCATCCCTCTCCTTAGCACCTCTCTGATGCTAAACCAAACTCTTCGCAACCTTGGTGTCATAGTTAACTCTAGAATGAACTTGCAACCCACATATCTGCAGCATAACCAAGACCGCCTATTTCCACCTCCTTATCACCCGTCTCCGCCCTTGCCTCAGCTCATCCGCTGTTGAAGCCCTCATCCAAGCCTTTGTTACCTCTAGACTTAACTATTCCAACGCACTCCTGGCTGGCCTCCCACATTCTACGTAAACTAGAGGTGATCCAAAACTCAGCTGCCCTATGTCCTAACTCTCACCGAGTCCCGCTCACCCATCACCCCCTGTGCTCGCTGCCCTATGTCCTAACTCTCACCGAGTCCCGCTCACCCATCACCCCCTGTGCTCGCTGCCCCCTGTCCTAACTCGCACCGAGTCCCGCTCACCCATCACCCCCTGTGCTCGCTGACCTACATTAGCTCCCGGTTAAGCAACATCTCGATTTCAAAATTCCCATCCTTGTTTACAAATCCCTCCATGACTTCGCCCCCTCCCTATCTCTGTAATCTCCTCCAGCTCCACACACCCTCCCCTCACGATGTCTGCGCTCCTCTAATTCTGCCCTCCTGAGCATCCCTGATTATAATCGCTCCACCATCGGTGGCCGTGCCTTCTGTTGCCTGGGCCCCAAGCTCTGGAACTCCCTCCCTAAACCTCTCCGCCTCCCTACCTCTCTCTCCTCCTTCAAGACGCTCCATAAAACCGACCCCTTTGGCCACCTGACCTAACTTCCCCTTATGTGGCTTGGTGTCAAATTTTGTCTGATAATGCCCCTGTGAACTACTTTACTACTTTAAAGGTGCTGTATAAATACAAGTCATTGTTGTTGCTTTATGTTCTAATGTTAAGAGATTTATCCAAAGTTGTTCCCCTGATGCCAACAGCAGAGGTGAAGGAGGATCCATGAAGTGAACAACAGCTGCACAATCCAGACTGGAATAAATCTGAAATGGGTAAAGGCACTGATTCTGGTCAGTACGGCTCCGTGTGACATCAAAGTCCCAGTGCCAATCGGATTGGCGCTGAGGTAGCTAATCTGAAGCGGTTGGATAAGCTAATTGGCCTCAGCAGCATGGAATAATGTTAGGGAGAGTGGGGAAAATGGAAGCGAGGATTCCCTTGCAGGAAAGTGTTCAGTTCAGCTAAAGCCAGAATCGGGCTAGCAACTCGCCAAGGCTTCTTCGGCAACACTTCCCAAACTCGCGACTCTACCACCGAGAAAGACAAGGGCAGCAGGTGCATGGGAACACCACCACCTCCAAGTCACATACCACCCTGACTTGGGAATATATCTGCATTTCGTTCAGCTTAGTGACCAACAATTGCAAGCTGTCGAAATACTAAAATGGATCGCAAAGTCTCGACTGCATGGTGTGAGAAATCTATCACTTAGTGAGAAGTGCTTTTAATGTGTCAAATAACTGACTCGCTATCAGGTCTGTAACACAGATTATAAAGGCAGAGTTCAATCCAGGACGGTGTCATACACTAGTTTTCGCCCGTCTGAAATCCTGAAGGACAGAATGGCTCTGAAAGTCACTCCTACTGTTTCTGATCCACTTCTGTCACCCCACCATGGGTGCCTGTGTCTTCAGCTATCGAGGCTCCAAGCTGTGCAATCCCCTCTCTCCCCCTCCCTTTCAGATGCTCCTTAAAACCCTACCTCTTTAACCGAGCCGTTATGGTACCTGTCCTAATATCCCCGTCTTTGGCTCGGTGTCAATTTCTGGTTAATGACACCCCTGTGAAGCACCGTGGAATGTTTTGCTACACTAAAAATGCAAATGTTGATTAATTGCCTTTCCTCTTTTAGACTCTTTCCTTCCCCGCTACCCTCCACCCATTTGGCATTCGTTGGCAGTGCCACAGGTTGGCTGCTGTGGGACATGGTGAGTGCCCATTACACTACGGACGTGCTCCCAGGCTTCTGCCCGGAGCTGTTCAATAGTCTCTCGTTTGGAGGCATATCAGACTCACCTGCAGGCCCCACCCCCCACCCCACCCACCCCACCATGTCTCTGCAAAAGGACCGGTGTACATAAGGGAGCAATTACAAACAGGAGCAAACCCTCTCCGATAGCCCAGAGGGTTAAAGGCAGTACCCAGGTCACACAAAGCATTCAGACAGGGGCACACGGTATAGTACGGTGGGGGGGGGGGGGGCGCACTGCAATCGGCTGTAGACGGGGAAAGGAGCAGTTGGGGTGTAACTCCGATCATTATTCAGTGACAATTAACTCGGAAGTGAAACATCCCTGGCAACAAGGACTGATCGGGATCTGCAGGCTTGCCTTCCACAGCTAAACGCCCCATCGACACTCCGTCTAGACGCAGTGTGATGGTGGAAGCAGTTAGCAGTGATGCAAATGAGACAGATTTCCTCAGAAAACAACATTTTGGGACACAGTCTATGAGTAATGTGAGACGTGACATGTGGGGAGTGTCGCGAGCTCGGGAGGAACAGAGGACTTTGGGCCTCTGGTCCCGAAAGCTCTCCCTCACTGGGGGGTTCTCACCTCACGTCTGGGTCTGTTTATATACTCATTGATGGAGTTCGATCGCTGTGGTTGGTCAACAGCTCCACTATCGTTGGATTGTGAAAAAAATAAAGACTTGCATTTCCATAGTGCCTTTCACAACCTCAGGACCTCCCAAAGTGCATTACAGCCAGTGAAGTACTTTTTGGAGTGTAGTCACTGTTGCAGGAAACGCGGCCGCCAAATTGAGTACAGCAAGCTCCCACAGACAGCAATGTGATAAATGAGATCTTCTGTTTTAGTGATGTTGGTCGAGGGATAAATATTGGCCCCAGGACACCGGGGAGAACTCCCCTGCTCTTCCTCAAAATAGTGGCCATGGAAATTTTACATTCACCTGAGGGGGCAGATGAGGCCTCAGTTTAACGTCTCATCTGAAAGACGGCACCTCCGATAGTGCAGCACTCTCTCAGCACTGCACTGGGAGCATCAGCCTGGATTTTGTGCTCAACTCTCTGGAGTGGGACTTGAACCCACGACCTTTTCACTCACAAGGCGAGGGTGCTACCCACTGAGCCACAGCTGACACACTAGGATGGAAAACGGCGAACTAGATGGAGCGTGGTCTTTTTTAACCTCGTAATTCCTACTCTCAATCCTCGAGTGATTCAGAAACAGGTATTGCTGTGTCAATTAAAATTCCTTTTCCTTCTCTTCCACCCCCTAACAAACTCATTTATTTTTCCACATTTTCATTTAATGGCAGCCGGTCATTACCCCACCATTCACACCCTACCCAGACTAATCCTTTTCTAACTCCGGCCATTACCATTTCAATTCGGCCCATCATCTATTTTGTCTCTCTAATCTCTCCTGTCTTCCACCCCCATCACAGACCTTCCCCTTTGTTCTTTCTTCCCCTCCCCCTTTCAGTGCTTCTTTGGAATCTGTTCTTTCCGAACATTCGCCAGTTCTGACGAAGGGTGGTCGACCCGAAACGTGAACTCTGCTTTTCCATCCCATCATCATCATAGGCGGTCCCTCGAAACAAGGATAACTTGCTTCCACGCCAAATAAAGGACGAGTTCACAGGTGTTTCAATGAAGGACCCGAACTACATGCTGAAGGGTGGAAGATGCCTGTGGGTGGATTTTTTTTAAACGTGGGGTGGCCGTTGCACACCAGCCACCACACGGGCTTGACAGAGCTAGGTCTTGGTCCAGTGGCAAGGACGACTGAAGACCAGCTCTGTTGCAAAGTTATCTTCCACCCACAGATGCTGCCTGACCCGCTGAGATTTCCAGCATTTCCTGTTTTTATTTCAGATTGCAGCATCCGTGGTTGTATTAATGTTTGGATTTATTTTTTTGTAAAGCACCAAGAGTTCCACACAGTGCAGCGGGAGCAGCAGCTCAGTATGAACGGGTCCCTCCACACGGCTGTGGTCACTGGTTTGACCGCCAACCCCGACACCTCACGGGCCACAATGATCAGGCTTCGCTCCAGTCACCAAAAGGTGGACTGTGCCCGGCTTAGTTAAAGGTCGTGCAGGATCTTTTAATAGCAGGCAGGCAAAGCAGTTTCAGGAACACAGTCCTCTTACACACATCTTTGCCAAGTTATTTTTAAAAAGGAGGTCTGAAGCTTTCAGCGGTGTAAACTCGACATTTTAAGATGGAGAGCTTCAGAACTTGGGTCACGATTTCTGAATTGTGTCAACTTTTATCGATCAAAAAAATCTGAAACATCTTCAGGCACCTGCTCACCTTCACACAGTGTGTTGTGGAGGTTATCACAACCAAGTTGGTGACTTCCTTATCCAGTCACACACACGTTCCAACCAGGGGTCACGAGATAACCTTTAGCCACACAATTCTGGTTATTCCTGCTCCAGCACACAAATAGTGAGGCCAATGGAAGTACAAACTGGGGGTCCCACCTGGGTCTGTGGGTCACACCTTGCCTCTGAGTCAGAAGGTCGTGGGTTCAAGTCCCACTCCAGAGCACATAAATCTAGGCTGACACTCCCAGTGCAGTACTGAGGGAGCGCTGCACTGTCGGGGAGGCAGTACTGAGGGAGCGCCGCACTGTCGGAGGGGCAGTACTGAGGGAGCGCCGCACTGTCGGGGGGGCAGTACTGAGGGAGCGCCGCACTGTCGGGGGGGCAGTACTGAGGGAGCGCCACAATGACGGAGGTGCCGTCTTTCGGATGAGACGTTAAACTGAGGCCCCGTCTGCTCTCTCAAGTGGATGTAAAAGATCCCACGGTCACTATTTCGAAGAGCAGGGGAGTTATCCCCGGTGTCCTGGGGCCAATATTCATCTCTCAACCAACATCACAAAAAAATCTCGTTATGGTCACATTGCTGTTTGTGGGACCGTGCTGCACGCAAAATGAGCTGCAGCATTTCCTACATTACAACATTAACTACAGTTCAAAAAGTCCTTCATTGCCTGTAAAGCGCTTTGGGACATCCGGTGGTTGTGAAAGTCACTTTAGAAATGCAAGACTTTCTTTCTCTGGCCTGCGTGGTATTTCTCCCCCATATTTAAGCATTTTTTTTAAAAAAACACATTACAAATAGGAGATATTTCATTACCCTGGTCTCTTCCGTCTCGATCGATATACTGAAAGTCCTTCAGCGTCTGGATGGCGAATACGTTTTCCTTGCACTGTTGTGCCACGCGCTCAGAGCCTGTCTTGATCAAGTAGTCCATCAACATCAGAGCCTTGTAGACGTGCCGCCAGTTCTTGCCATGGTCGTTGAGCCGCTTCCAGATCATGCTCATGATCTCTGAGAAAGCCACCACGTTGTACGTCAGGTCGGAGATCTCCGCCATCAGCGAGCTCGAAGGGCCCCACGGATCGTTCGAAGTGGCCTCCCGCACTTTGATCTCCGCCTCGGAATAATTGTTCACAATGTTTTTCATCTGTCTCCGAAGAGACGAGGACGTCATGGTGACTGTTTTAGCTTTTGTTTCCCCCGGCCCCCCCCCCCCACCCACCCACCCGCCCCTCGCAGGCTCCCTTTCAGCAGCGAAGTATTAAGACCATTCGCGAGTTCGGAGCAGGAACGCGCTCCTCCGGTCAGCCCCAATGAAGCTACATGTTGTCCCGCTGGTGCTTATTTGGCAACTTTGCTCTGCCGATAATTCCACCGCTGCGACATATCGACAACCTGGAATGAGAAAGTGGAAGTTTGGTCAATGTTCCCGTGATCTTTCCTCTTATTTTCCCGATGCTCCATTAGTACTACACGTCCTTCTTCCTCTCTCTATCCTCACTGTATTGATGGAGACTCTTCACACTGTCTCCAACTCCAAAATAGACTCAGAAATTTACAGCACGGAAGGAGGCCATTCGGCACATCGTGTCCACGCCGGCCGACAAAGAGCTACCCAGCCTAATCCCACTTTCCAGCTCTCGGTCCGTAGCCCTGTGGGTTACGGCACTTCAAGTGCACATCCAAGTACTTTTTAAATGTGGTGAGGGTTTCTGCCTCTACCACCCTTTCAGGTAGCGAGTTCCAGACCCCCAACACCCTCTGGGTGAAGAAATTTCCCCTCAAACCCTCCCCTCAATTACTTTAAATCTATGCCCCCTGGTTATTGACCCCTCTGCTAAAGGAAATAAATCCTTCCTATCCAGGCCCCTCATAATTTTATACACGTCAATAAGGTCTCCCCTCAGTCTCCTCCGTTCCAGGACCTTAAAACTGTGCAACCGCAAGCCTTTGGTCTTCCCTTCTTCCCAAAACCTACATACATTTAAAACCAACCTTAGCGGTCGGTAGCCAATATGTTGATTGATTCTACTTTTAAAGCTCAGTCGTATCCTGCGCAATGAGCCTTAACCTTTAACCTAGGTTTCTCAGTTAGAAAAATGTGAGGAAAGTCTGAATGTACTCTGAAACGAGGGACGTCCTGCAGCCCTGCTTCAAGGGCTTGGTGCACATGGCTGAAGCACTTTCTCCGGCGCGGTGTTCATGGGCCACCCTCGCAGGTGACACAGCAGGCAGGGTATAAAATGAACTTAGAAAACATTTCATTGTCTTCCTTGAGACTAGTGCAACTCAAAATATATCTCCATTTTATTTGTATCCTGTAATACTTTAAAGTTGGTGTGGGGGTGAACGTTTCATTGAAAACTCAGAAGTACCTGTTACTCCTGTAGGTGGCGCTGTGATGGGGCTTTTCAATGTTATAAGGCGTCATGCTGTGTGACACAAGAACACAAGAAACAGGAGGACTAGGCCATATGGCCCCTCGAGCCTGCTCCGCCATTCACCAAGATCATGGCTGATCTGATCATGGACTCAGCTCCACATCCCTGCCCGCTCCCCATAACCCATTAGTTAAGAAACTGTCTATTTCTGTGTTATTCAATGTCCCAGCTTCCACAGCTCTCTGAGGCAGCAAATTCCACAGATTTACAACCCTCTCAGAAGAAATTTCTCCTCATCTCAGTTTTAAATGGGCGGCCCCTTATTCTAAGATCATGCTCTCTAGTTCCAGTCTCCCCCATCAATGGAAACATCCTCTCTGCATCCACCTTGTAAGGCAACCTCATAATCTATACATTTTGATAAGATCACCTCTCATTCTTCTGAATTCCAATGAGTAGAGGCCCAACCTACTCAACCTTTCCTCATAAGTCAACCCCCTCATCCCCGGAATCAGGCCGAGTGAACCTTCTCTGAACTGCCTCCAAAGCAAGTATATCCTTTCAAAAATATGGAAATCAAAACTGCACGCAATACTCCAGGTGTGGGCTCACCAATACCTTATATAGCTGTAGCAAGACTTCCCTGCTTTTATACTCCATCCCCTTTGCAATAAATGCCAAGATACCATTGGCCTTCTTGATCACTTGCTGTACCTGCATACTATCCTTTTGTGTTTCATGCACAAGTACCCCCAGGTCCCGCTGTACTGCGGCACTTTACAATCTTTCTCCATTTAAATAATAACTTACTCTTTGATCTTTTTTCTGCTAAAGTACATGACCTCACACTTTTCAACATTATACTCCATCTGTCAAATTTTTGCCCACTCACTTAGCCTGTCTATGTCCTTTTGCAGATTCTACAAGGGGGTAGAAGTTATGCTGCAGCTGTACAAAGCCCTGGTTAGACCACACCTGGAGCGCTGTGAGCAGTTCTGGGCCCCACACCTTAGGGAGGATATATCGGCCTTGGAGGGAGTGCAGCGTGGGTTTACCAGAATGGTACCCAGACTTCAAGGGTTAAGTTACAAGGAGATTACACAAATGAGGGTTGTATTCCCTGGAATTTAAAAGGTTTAAGGGGTGATCTGATAGAAATGTTTAAGATATTAAGGGGAACAGAGAGGGTGGATCGAGAGAACCTATTCCCGCTGGTTGGGGAGTCTAGGACGAGGGGGCGCAGTCTAAAAATTAGAGCCAGACCTTTCAGAGGAGTGAAATTAGGAAACACTTCTACACACAAAGGGCAGTAGAAGTTTGGAACTCTCTTCCGCAAACTGCAATTGATGCTGGGGGTCAATTGTTAATTTTAAATCGGAGATTGATAGCTTGTTAACCAAAGGTATTAAGGGATATGAGCCAAATGGGGTATATGGAGTTAGGTCACAGATCAGCTATGATTATCGAATGGCGGAACAGGCTCAAGGGGATGAATGGCCTCCTCCTGTTCCCATGTTCAAAATAAGGATTTAACTAAAAGAAATATCAAGAAATTACATATTTCACATTACATTTATCCACTGAATTGTCTTTTGGTGCGTGAATTAACGTTTTTAAACAAAGGCTTCAGCTTCACCTGGGCTCAGCAAACTTATTCGAGCCACAGTGACCTCAGTCCCTGCTTCCACCGTCTGAATATCTGCAGCACCTCACAGTGACTTACAATTAAAGAGAGAATCACACCATCAAAATCTAAATCTTAGGATCATGTACGCTAGCCTCGCAAAAGCACCAGCAAAAGAATCTTCGAAAAGTGAGATTCAGCTCTCCCCTCCCCCAGTGAAATACCAGTTCCACAATGTCTACAAATTCTTCAATGACCAGTCAGTCAGAAAGTGAGGATTCTCTTCTGCAGCCTGATCTCGAAATGAACCCATTTGTTCGAAGTACAAATGCATCTTCTGGACTCAATATACACGGTGACCTACATTCCATATTACACGGTACAACATTCTGGCTTAGCATCTGCCGTACCACCAACAGCACCACATGACATTATTTTTAGATTCCAAGTCTGGCATGTGTTTGTCACAATACTTTGAAAAGCAAACATTTGCAGGGCTATGGCGAAAGAAAGGGGGGGGGGGGGGCGGGGGGAGGGGAACTAATTGGATCGCTCTTTCAAAAAGCTGGCACAGGCACATTGGGCCGAGTGGCCTCCTCCTGTGCAGTGTTGTTCTATGTATACAGATGGAAACCAACAAAAAAGAAGAAACGCACAGTGGTTGTTCTGGAGCTTAAAATTTACAAGCAGTTTACAAATGCCTGCCGATGTAATCTCAGCAATGTACCAGTATCGATAATTACCTGGCTTCGAAGCAGGGCGCAGAGCCCAAATCCGGCACTTTTAGCATAAGCCTGTCCCAGCTAGGACAGCGTCACTGTGTGACTCATTCGCCCAGCCAAAAATGCTCTGACAGCAGATGGCATTTTTGCACATATGGTGAGCTGTGCTGCCAACTTCCGTCCCTCAAGGAGCTACAAGCTACAAGAAGCCAGACTCATTTTGCAAACCTTCTACCCATAGCTGGCTATATATTTTTTTTTTAAAAAGTAAATCATTTTGCAAACACGAATTCCATTTTTGCTCGTTTTGGTTGGACTCCAGGCTCTGCAGGGCAGCACTCAGCATTTACACCACTAAGTCCGACTCTCCTTACCCGAGTCACAGGATAGTACGTGCACAATAAACTGGGGCTACCACTCTGCGGCAGAGGTGAGCCAGCTAGCTCACAGGCATGACTAGCCGGGAATTAGATCTGAACAAGCGCCAGCATAAAAGATCAAGACAAAAGAAAGGAACAATTTTTATACAAAGCAGTGAAGATGGAGAATCAAGTCCAGTAAGTGTTATGAAAAACAGGCCACTCAGGCCTTGGAGAGAGATTAACGCAGTCTCAATTGGTGCAAAATTCATTGCTTTAACTACATGTGTTTCACAAGATACACTTCAAATAAACCAGAAAGTGATTCAGAGGCTGCAATTTAATCACAGGGTTCAAAAAATTCCCATTACCCAATGCTCAGTTGGCAGTGACATGATAGAACTGCACCGTACAGGCTAAACTGTCCCAGGTCCTGATCTCCATGCCCTTGGGTTACAGGAGGAGAAAGATCAAAGTTTTAGCAGGGGAGCTTTTCGGTACCAAGGGACTTGAGGGATATATGGATCGGGCGGGAAGTTGAAGTCAGCCATGCTCTTATTGAACGGTGGAGCAGGCTCGAGGGGCTAAATGGCCTCCTCCTGCTCCTATTTCTTATGTTATTTTGGCTGGCTGTGTCCTAACTCGCACCGAGTCCCGCTCACCCATCAGCCCCTGTGCTGGCTGCCCCATGTCCTAACTCGCATCAAGTCCCGCTCACCCATCGCTCCCTGTGCTCGCTGACCTACACTGGCTCCCGGTTAAGCAATGCCTCGATTTCAAAATTCTCATCCTTGTTTACAAATGCCTCCATGGCCTCGACCCTCCCTATCTCTGTAATCTCCTCCGGCCCCACAACATCCCCCCCACCTCCCACCCCGCCCGCGATGTCCTCAAATTCTGCCCTTGAACCATCGGTGACCGTGCCTTCAGCTGCCTGGGCCCCAAGCTCTGGAACTCCCTCCCTAAACCTCTCCGCCTCTCTTTCCTCCTTTAAGACACTCCTTAAAATCTACCTCTTTGATCTGGCCCATCGGCTGCAAGCTCTCATGTGGCTCGGTGTCAAATGTATTTATTTTCTCTTAAAAAAGCTCCCGTGAAGCACCTTGGGACACTTTAGTACGTTAAAGGCGCTATATAAATACAAGTTGTAGTTATGATCAATCCCAACTGCTGACTGCTATCCACTCACACCTGTTGTGAAGTGCCCATGACCCAGTATCAGGCATGAATATGACAGAGCTCAGCTGTGAGGCCCTCCGAAGTTGAACAGACCAATGGCAATCAGAATCTCGGCTCATTCATAGTGGCCTATGCTAAAGGAAGCATATCTCAGCAACGGTGAAGAACTTCAGATAAACTGGGGAGGAATTAGCAACAAAATAAATTGTTGACACTATTCACACAGCCAAACTGAATGCTAGTCTTGTAATGCTGTCCAGTATCTAGGATTTTTTACGTACTATACTTCTGTACTAACCTACAAAGTAAGTATGCAATACCGCTGTTTCTTAAAGTACATTCAGTTAAGAGGCCATCGCCATGACGCAGAATCACTCCAACCAACATCAAATGGACAGATTATCTAATCGTTTACCTCACGACTAGTTGTGGAACTTGCTGACTGAGATCTATCTGCACTGTGCTCCTGGAGCACCACTGCACTGCCATCATTAATTCATCACATAAAGCACTTCCACATATATCAACCAAATAAAGGGGCCGTATAAACATCAATGCACTTTTCTTTTAATGATCACTCCTAGCACAACCCATCCACAACAAATCGTTCAAACCTACGTCTGTCTTTTGGCCACCACACTCACACAGTTCCAGTCCTAAGCTGCATTCACCCTGGGTTTAATACCACTGGCCATAGACATGCAGCCAGCAACATCATCTTTTGCTAGGTCAGCCGAGCTAGGTCAGCCAGCTCTGGCCAATCCAGCAAGTCAACGACTGCAGCTCCAGCGCAGGAGTGAGCGCAGCAGTAAAGGGCACATAGGACAGTGTTACACAGTCTTTGGCTAGATGCAATGTTATTTGTGCGCTCCCTCAGTACTACCCATCAAACAGTGCGGCGCTCCCTCGGTACATCCCCTCCGACAGTGCGGCGCTCCCTCTGCACATCCCCTCCGACAGTGCGACGCTCCCTCGGCACATCCCCTCCGACACTGCGGCGCTCCCTCGGTACATCCCCTCCGACAGTGCGGCGCTCCCTCGGCACATCCCCTCCGACAGTGCGGCGCTCCCTCGGCACATCCCCTCCGACAGTGCGGCGCTCCCTCAGTACTGCCCCTCCGACAGCGCGGCACTCCCTCAGTACTGCCCCTCCGACAGTGCGGCACTCCCTCAGTACTGCCCCTCCGACAGCGCGGCACTCCCTCAGTACTGCCCCTCCGACAGCGCGGCACTCCCTCAGTACCGCCCCTCAGACGGTATGGCACTCCCTCCGACAGTACAGCACTCCCTCAGTACTGCCCCTCAGACGGTATGGCACTCCCTCCGACAGTACAGCACTCCCTCAGTACTGCCCCTCCGACAGTGCGGCACTCCCTCAGTACTGCCCCTCCGACAGTGCGGCGCTCCCTCAGTACTGCCCCTCCGACAGCACGGCACTCCCTCAGTACTGCCCCTCCAACAGTGCGGCACTCACTCGGCACATCCCCTCCGACAGTGCAGCGCTCCCTCAGCACTGCCCCTCCGACAGCGCGGCGCTCCCTCAGTACCGCCCCTCAGACAGTATGGCACTCCCTCAGTACTGCCCCTCCGACAGCGCGGCGCTCCCTCAGTACCACAATGGAGAGGTAGCTTAGATTTTGTGTGCCTGAAGCCACAACCTTGTGACTGAGGAGAAAGAGTGCGGCCCCACTGAGCCGCAGCCCACACCGGGTGTCTACAGAAAAGAAAACCCTGCACTTACACAGCTTTTATAATAAACCTTCCACGACTGGAAGGGGGTAAATGTGCCGGGCTGCGGGGAGGGGAAGGGTGGGGGATTAACTGGATGGCTCTGCCCCAGGGGCTGGGGCTGGCACGGTGGGCTGAGTGGCCTCCTCCTGTGCGCTGTGACTCTGAGGGCAGGATTGGAAGGAATGAATTGCAGAGACTGGGCCTCGGGACCCAAGTGACAGGATTACTGAGTGATTTAACCCTGATTTATTCCCCACACACAATGGGGAGATTAGCAATATTACATTAATTTATTTGACACTTAGTTTTTTTCCCAAGTCAAGGTGCAGCAACAAGCCCAGCCCAACACAACACGCCGTTCCACGAGTAAAGGGGGAAAAAAAATATCAGCGGCCTGGATTTCGGCCGCCGCACGGCTCCCCCTCACTAAAGCCGGCCAGGGACCCGCAAGAAAGCCCGAGGCCCCGAGTTGCGGCCCTGCGGCCTAGGGATACCCGGGAGCCCCCCCCACGACCAGCGCGCTCGGCTCTCGGATTGTGAGTCCGGGCCCCGCGGCGGGCCGGGGCCGGCGCCGGGCTGTGTCTCTGGGATTGTCCGGGGACGGCGGGCCCGCAGCTGCCGTTAGTCACTCACCGCCTTCTCGCTGGCTCCCGCTCCCGCTCCCCGGCCCACCCGGCCCGGCCCGGCCAATCACAGCGCCGCGCCGCCCGTGGGCGGGACCGCAGCCCTCCCCGCCAATCACACGGCAGGCTCGGCCCCCCCGCAACTCTGAGCGACAGTTCCGTTCCCCAATCAGCTGCCAGAGCTTAACCCAATTGACAGACGGGTGGGTGGCAAAGCGGAGCTACTTGATTGACAGCCCCACTGACCAATCACTATAGTGTCAACCCCTTAAAATAGGGCGGGATGACACTTATCCAATAGCAACGTACACCGACCCATGAATCGCCTGATTGACAATCGGTTCCTTCAATCAGCGCCGCACTGTCGGAGGGGCAGTACTGAGGGAGTGCCGCACTGTCGGAGGGGCAGTGCTGAGGGAGCGCCGCACTGTCGGAGGGGCAGTACTGAGGGAGTGCCGCACTGTCGGAGGGGCAGTACTGAGGGAGCGCCGCACTGTCGGAGGGGCAGTACTGGGGGAGGACCGCACTGTCGGAGGGGCAGTACTGAGGGAGTGCCGCACTGTCGGAGGGGCAGTACTGAGGGAGCGCCGCACTGTCGGAGGGGCAGTACTGAGGGAGTGCCGCACTGTCGGAGGGGCTGTACTGAGGGAGTGCCGCACTGTCGGAGGGGCAGTACTGAGGGAGTGCCGCACTGTCGGAGGGGCAGTACTGAGGGAGCGCCGCACTGTCGGAGGGGGAAATAGAGTATGAGAGGAAGCGTGCTGCGAACATAAAAACTGACTGAAAAAGCTTCTATAGATATGTGAAGAGAAAAAGATTAGTGCAGTCAGATTCAGGTGAATTTATAATGAGGAACAAAGAAATGGCAGACCAGTTGAACAAATACTTCGGTTGTGTCTTCACGAAGGAAGATACAAATGACCTTCCGGAAATACTAAGGGACACAGGGTCTAGTGAGATGGGGGAACTGAAGGAAATCCTTATTAGTCAGGAAATTGTGTTGGGGAAATTGATGGGATTGAAGGCCGATAAATCCCCAGGGACTGCTAGTCTGCATCCCAGAGTACTTAAGGAAGTGACCCTAGAAATAGTGGATGCATTGGTGATCATTTTCCAACAGTTTATCGACTCTGGATCAGTTCCTATGGACTGGAGGGTAGCTAATGTAACAGCACTTTTAAAAAAGGGAGGGAGAGGGAAAGCGGGAAATTATAGACCGGTTAGCCTGACATCAGTAGTGGAGAAAATGTTGGAATCAATTATTAAAGATGTAATAACAGCGCATTTGGAAAGCAGTGACAGGATCGGTCCAAGTCAGCATGGATTTATGAAAGGGAAATCATGCTTCTAGAATTTTTTGAGGATGTAACTAGTAAGTGGACAGGGGAGAACCAGTGGGTGTGGTGTATTTGGACTTTCAAAAGGTTTTTGACAAGGTCCACACAAGAGATTGGTGTGCAAAATTAAAGCACATGGTATTGGGGGTAATGTACTGACGTGGATAGAGAACTGGTTGGCAGACAGGAAGCAGAGAGACGGGATAAACGGGTCCTTTTCAGAATGGCAGGCAGTGACTAGTGGGGTGCCGCAGGGGTCAGTGCTGGGACCCCAGCTCTTTACAATATACATTAAAGATTTAGATGAAGGAATTGAGAGTAATATCTCCAAGTTTGCAGATGACACTAAGCTGGGTGGTGGTGTGAGCTGCGAGGAGAATGCTAAGAGGCTGCAGGGTGACTTGGACAGGTTAGGTGACTGGGCAAATGCATGGCAGATGCAGTATAATGTGGATAAATGTGAGGTTATCCATTTTGGGGGCAGAATATTATCTGAATGGTGGCAGATTAGGAAAAGGGGAGGTGCAACGAGATCTGGGTGTCATGGTTCATCAGTCACTAAAAGTGGGCACGCAGGTACAGCAGGCGGTCAAGAAGGCAAATGGTATGTTGGCAGGAGCAGGGTGATCTTAATGCAGTTGTACAGGGCCTTAGTGAGGCCTCACCTGGAATATTGTGTTCAGTTTTGGTCTCCTAGTCTGAGGAAGGACGTTCTTGCTATTGAGGGAGTGCAGCGAAGGTTCACCAGACTGATTCCCGGGATGGCTGGGCTGTCATATGAGGAGAGACTGGATCAACTGGGCCTTTATTCACTAGAGTTTAGAAGGATGAGAGGGGATCTCGTAGAAACGTATAAGACTCTGACGGGACTGGACAGGTTGGATGCGGGAAGAATGCTCCCGATGTTTGGGAAGTCCAGAACCAGGGGTCTTGGTCTTAGGATAAGGGGTAGGCCATTTAGGACTGAGATGTGGAGAAACTTCTTCACTCAGAGTTGTTAACTTGTGGAATTCCCTGCCGCAGAGAGTTATTGATGCCAGTTCATTGGATATATTCAAGAGGGAGTTAGATGTGGCCCTTACAGCTAAAGGGATCAAGGGGTATGGAGAGAAAGCAGGAAAGGAGTACTGAAGTTGCATGATCATCCATGATCATATTGAATGGCGGTGCAGGCTCGAAGGGCCGAATGGCCTACTCCTGCCCCTATTTTCTATGTTTCTATGTTTCTATAGGAGCAGGGAGGTCTCACTGCAGTTGTACAGGGCCTTGGTGAGGTCTCACCTGGAATATTGTGTTCAGTTTTGGTCTCCTAATCTGAGGAAGGATGTTCTTGCTATTGAGGGAGTGCAGCGAAGGTTCACCAGACTGATTCCTAGGATGGCAGGACTGACATATGAGGAGAGACTGGATCGACTGGGTCTGTATTCACTGAAGTTTAGAAGAATGAGAGGGGATCTCATGGAAACATATAAAATTCTGACGGGACTGGACAGGTTAGATGCAGGAAGAATGTTCCCGATGTTGGGGAAGTCCAGAACCAGGGGACACAGTCTAAGGATAAGGGGTAAGCCATTTAGGACCGAGGTGAGGAGAAACTTCTTCACTCAGAGAGTGGTTAACCTGTGGAATTCCCTACCGCAGAGAGTTGTTGATGCCAGTTCATTGAATATATTCAAGAGGGAGATAGATAAGGCCCTTACGACTAAAGGGATCAAGGGGTATGGAGAGAAAGCAGGAAAGGGGTTCTGAGGGAATGATCAGCCATGATCATATTGAATGGTGGTGCAGGCTGGAAGGGCTTAATGGCCTACTCCTGCACCTATTTTCTATGTTTCTATGTCGGAGGGGCAGTACTGAGGGAGTGCCGCACTGTCGGAGGGGCAGTACTGAGGGAGCGCCGCACTGTCGGAGGGGCAGTACTGAGGGAGCGTTGCACTGTCGGAGGGGCAATACTGAGAGAGCGCCGCACTGTCGGAGGGGCAGTACTGAGGGAGCACCGCACTGTCGGAGGGGCAGTACTGAGGGAGCGCCGCACTTTCGGAGGGGCAGTACTGAGGGAGCGGCGCACTGTCGGTTGGGCAGTATTGAGGGAGCGCCGAAATGTCGGAGGGGCAGTACTGAGGGAGCGCCGCACTGTCGGAGGGGCAGTACTGAAGGAGCACGGCACTGTCAGAGGGGCAGTACTGAGGGAGCACGGCACTGTCAGAGGGGCAGTACTGAGGGAGCACCGCACTGTCGGAGGGGCAGTACTGAGGGAGCACCGCACTGTCGGAGGGGCAGTACTGAGGGAGCACGGCACTGTCAGAGGGGCAGTACTGAGGGAGCACCGCACTGTCGGAGGGGCAGTACTGAGGGAGCACAGCACTGTCAGAGGGGCAGTACTGAGGGAGCACCGCACTGTCAGAGGGGCAGTACTGAGGGAGCACCGCACTGTCGGAGGGGCAGTACTGAGGGAGCACAGCACTGTCAGAGGGGCAGTACTGAGGGAGCACCGCACTGTCGGAGGGGCAGTACTGAGGGAGCACAGCACTGTCAGAGGGGCAGTACTGAGGGAGCACAGCACTGTCAGAGGGGCAGTACTGAGGGAGCACCGCACTGTCGGAGGGGCAGTACTGAGGGAGCGCCGCACTGTTGGAGGAGCTGTCTTTCAGATGAGACGTTCCAGGCCCCGTCTGCCCTCTCAGGTGGATGTAAAAGATCCCACGGCCACTATTGGAAGACAAACCGGCGAGTTCTCCCCAGTGTCCTGGGATCAACATTTCTACCCCAATCAACATAATTGAAAAACAGATTCTCTGGTCATTATCACATTGCTGTGTGTGGGAGCTTGCTGTGCGCAAATTGGCTGCCGCGTTTCCCACATTACAACAGTGACTACACTCCAAAAGTACTTCATTGGCTGTAAAGCATTTGGGACGTCCTGAGATTGTAAAATAAGTTGTAGAAATGAAAAAAACTTTCTATCTATCTACCATGCCGAACACCACAGCGCATTGAAGAGTTGATCTTTAATCAGATATGACAGATTTCTCTGTGTTTGTTTTTCCTTTTTGACTTACATACTTGGAAACCAAAAACTGACTCTGTGTGCACTGGTCTTGATCAAAGAGGTATTGCAGTAATGATAGCTAAGTGGCACCAAAGTAAATTATATAGTTCTTTGAAGTTGACAGACTCTATAATCGAGTTTATTGCTAAAAATCTGTAATTATCTTTCTGTCTCACTTCCAGAGAACAAATATGGCTCATTTTCTTTTTTTTTCTAATCCTTACTTCCTCCGGTTTGCATTTTTTTTTCTTTCTTTACATCGCTGGGTTGTGCATCTTCTCCTGATCGAAACGGTGGGCGAGGAGCCATCTAGTGGTGGGTGAGGCATCTGATGGTTCTTGTTCTGTGCTTCTCCTCTCTCAAAGGCACCCACTCTTACTGTGGCACTGAGGCTGAGACCCTCACACAACCAGGCCCAGCGGCCATTACACTTGTGTGAACCTTGGCAGTGGGCTGTTCGACTCTGGGAGGGCTCACAGCCCGATTATATCCTACCCCCCAGTGTCCAGACATGTGCACTATCCCAGTGGCACTGGATCGATATCCCTTGCTCAAACGGAGTCCCCTTGCCCTTGTTACGGGTCCCGTGGCTAATTGTTCCAGGAGGAGGCCATTCAGCCCCTCGAGTCCGCGCCGCCATTCAATTAAATCATGACTGATCTGCACCTCAATTCCATTTACCCGCCTTTACTCCATATCCCTCTGTACCCATACCCAACATAAAGCTATCAATCTCAGCTTCGAAAGCTCCAATTGACCCCCTCGGCCACAACAGCCTTTTTGAGGGGAGAGAGTTCCAGATTCCCACTGCCCTTTGTGTGAAGAAGTGTTTCCTGACATCACCCCTGAACGGCCTGGCTCTAATTTTAAGATTGTGCCCACCTTGTTCTGGACTATTCCACCAGAGGAAGCAGTTTCTCTCTGCATTCCTACATTACAACAGCAACAACATAGTAAAATGTCCCAAGGTGCTTCACAGGAGTGTTATCAAACAAAGATTACAAAGTGATCACACTTCCAAAAGCCCTTCATTGACCGTGAATCGCATTGGGACGTCTTGCTTTAGAAATGCAAGACATTCATTTTTCTTTATCTACCCTATCAAACACTTTTAACATCTTAACATTTTGATCAGATCATCTCTCAATCTTCCACACTGAAGGGAATACGAGCCTAGTGTATGCAACCTGGCCTCATAATTTAACCTTTTCATCCCCGGGTATCATTCTGGTGAATCTGCCCTCCACTCCCTCCAAGGCCAATACATCATAAGAACATCAGAATTAGGAGCAGGAGCCGGCCATTCGGCCCCTCGAGCCTGCTCCACCATTCAATAAGATCATGGCTGATCTTCGACCTCAACTCCACTTTCCCGCCCGATCCCCAAATCCCTCGATTCCCTCAATATCCAAAAATCTATCGCCCTCTGTCTGGAATATACTCAACGACTGAGCCTCCACAGCCCTCTGGGGCAGAAAATTCCAAAGATTCACCACCCTCTGAGTGAAGAGATTCCTCCTCATCTCAGCCCTAAATGGCCGACCCCTTATCCTGAGACTGTGTGACCCCTGGTTCTAGACTCCCCAGCCCGGGGGGAACATTTTCTCAGCATTAACCCTGTCAAGCCCCTGAAGAATTTTATATATTATCAGATCGCCTCTCATTCTTATAAACTCTGAGGAATATCGGCCTAGCCTACTCAATCTCTCCTCATAGGACAATCCCCCCCATCCCAGGAATGAACCTTCGTTGCACTCCCTCTATGGCAAGTATGTCTTTCCTGAGGTGTGGCTCGAACAAGGTCAGAGATGCGATTTCCCTTTAAGTGGCGGGGGGAGGGGGGAGGGGAGGGGAGTGCGTTAACGGCTTAGCCTGCGGTTAAAATGAAGCTTGTTTTTTTTTTTCTTTCAGTGCAGTTTTGCCCGCAGACTCCCTGTGTCGAGCTGCAAAACTTCACACGGTGCAATAGTTGAGTGACACAGGAAATAAGCCTGATAGTGAACAAAACCCCGCCCCCACACCCCCCCACCCCCAACTGGCATCGACAAGAGAAGCAGATCTCCAAGCATCATATTTTTTTTTTTTTTTTTACGATAGCGGACAGAGATTGGGCTGGTTGGCCGGGAGAGGGGTGCAGGGGGAGGGAACACAGGTCAGGCCCGGCCCGTCCTGTGCCAGTCCTGCTTTGAGGATTGAAGGTGCCTTCGCTGTGTGAGTGGGTACAGGGAGGGTTGCTTGCACTGCCTCCCCTCAGTTGAACCTCTGAGCTAAGTGTGGAGGTTGTGGTTTTCCTGTGCTGCAGGAAGAGATTGGAACCAATTTTCTTTTTTTTGAAAAAAAATGATCTTTTGACGATTTGCAGCGGAGGGTGTGGAGGGGTTGGGGTGGGGGGTGGCTCTCGAACTAGTCATTTCTCTCCGTACCTGGCGCCCTGTGGTTCGGGAGCTCTTAAAAGCTCGAAGCGAACATCTGGAACCTGCCGTGAAGTAAAGTTCGAACGTGGTTGAACTAGTTCTCTTTTGAGGGTTTTTTTTTTTTCTGTCCCCTCCTCCCTCACTCCCCCACCACCCCCCCCCCCCGACTCCCTCCCTCCCACCCTCGCCGCCACTCCCGCTCTCGCCGTGCACGCACACACACCACCACGCACCCCCTCCGGGTCTAGCCAAGCGCCTTCCTTCCCTCTTTTTCCCCCCCGACTGGCGAGGAGTCTTCGGTCCCGAATGGAGGCCCTGGCCAAGTACGAGTTCACCGGCAGCGGCGAGGACGAGCTGAGCTTCAAGAAAGACGACGTGCTTAAGGTAAAAAAAAAAGGAAACCTCCGTCCTCGATCCGCGCGCCGGCTCTCCGATATCCTGTGCCGCGGGGTTACGCCGCTGTGAGAAAAAAAATAACACATCTCAAACTCGCTGCCGAGGCACAGAGAGAAACCCAGGCAGAATGTGGAACGGGGGCTTTCTGTCAACTCCCCGGTAGTTCTGCTCAACGTTCCTGCCCTGTACTTAGCCAGTTATTTGTTAGCGAGGGTGGGGGGGGGGAGTGCGGGCGGGGGGGTGGGGGGGGGGTGGGGGGGAGTGCGGGCTGGGGGATGGGGGGTGGTGGGGGGGGGGGAGTGCGGGCGGGGGGGTGGGGGGGGGGGTGGTCCGGACAAATACCTTGTGGTGAAGGACCAAAAATTAACAAGAAAGAAAGACGTGCATTTCTATAGCGCCTTTCACGACCACCGGATGTCCCAAAGCGCTTTACAGCCAATGAAGTACTTTTTGGAGTGCGCTCGCTGTTGTAATGTGGGAAACGCGGCAGCTAATTTTGCGCACAGCAAGCTCCCACACACAGCAATGTGATAATGACCCAGATCATCTGTTTTAGTGATGTTGATTGAAGGATAAATATTGGCCCCAGGACACCGGGGAGAACTCCCCTGCTCTTCTTCGAAATTGTGCCACGAGATCTTTTACGTCCACCCGAGAGGGCAGACGGGGCCTCGGTTTAATGTCTCACCCGAACAAAGATAAGAAACTTGAGTTGAGGCCGGTGGAACTGAAAGATCAATCGCAAACATGGGTCGCTCGGTCAACGAGTTCGTCCGGGGCGACATTTCACCCCAATTTCTGGGGGTAAATTTGGGGATCTACACGAAACGCGCGGGTTAGAGAGGGCTCCCCATTTCTCATTGTGCTGACACCCCCACTGCGTGGTTCTTGGGTGGGGGCAGAATGGGGGTTGGCGCCTGAATCACAATCACTGTCCAATATCCCCGCCACACTCGCTCATAAAGACCGGGTGCTTGTAGACAGTACTGAGCGGCTGCTGGTGCCCAGTTACACCATTAGCCCGGCAGACCTCCGAGCCTTTAGCTGAGGAGCGGGGGTGAGAACGTTCCCAACACAGTTATTTTCTTGCAATAGTAGCTGGGCTGCCTCTCTCCCTACAACTCTTCTTGTTCACTGCCAATTAGATTAGGAATTATCATCGTCAATAAGACTTAACGCGCAAAGGGGCACCAACAATTAACTGCATGTTAGAAGTAACTTAAAGGAAACTTAACAAATTAAATCAAAATATGATCGCTGATGTCGAGCGTAAGGGAGTTGGATAAGTACCTGAAGGGAAAAAAAAATGGCAGGGCTACGGGAAAAGGGCGGGGGAGTGGGACTGGCTGAGGTGCTCTTGCAGAGAGCTCACACGGGCTCGACGGAACGAATGGCCCCCTGTGCTGTAACCGTTCTATGATTCTCTGGGGCACAGTCTCAGGATAAGGGGTCGGCCATTTAGGACTGAGATGAGGAGGAATTTCTTCACTCAGAGGGAGGTGAATCTTTGGAATTCTCTGCCCCAGAGGGCTGTGGAGGCTCAGTCGTTGAGCATATTCAAGGCTGAGATCGATAGATTTTTGGATATTTGAATCGAGGGATATGGGGAGCGGGCGGGAAAGTGGAGTTGAGGTCGAAGATCAACCATGATCTGATTGAATGGTGGAGCAGGCTCGAGGGGCCGAATGGCCGACTCCCGCTCCTATTCCTTATGGTCTTATGATTCTATGCACTCCAGTCCCTCTGATGCCACAGCCTCAACTCTATAAAGTAACGGGGCACCGTGGGGTTTCCCAGCAGGACGGTGGGGCTCGGGGGGAATGTGGACTGCCCCCTCAGCCTTCTCTCTCACTCTCTCTGACCCCCGGGCTCCCCTTGTCTGCCACTCGCCCACTGGGGGAGCAGAACCACCACTCAGGCTCGAGGGCCACCCCTAATCCTCCTTCAAGACCTCCGCTCACAAAGGAAGTGTCGTTCTAGCTTTTTTTTCAATGGTTTCGATTACAGGACCCCCAGTTTTCTCCCCGAGCCCATAACTTCTCTTCAATTTGAGTTAGGGTGCATCAAAGGAAAGAAAGACTTGGATTTATATCGCGCCTTTCACGGCCACCGGACGTCCCAAAGCGCTTTACAGCCAATGAAGTACTTTTTTTGGAGTGTAGTCACTGTTGTAATGAGGGAAACGCGGCAGCCAATTTGCGCACAGCAAGCTCCCACACACAGCAATGTGATAATGACCCAGATAATCTGTTTTAGTGATGTTAATTGAGAGATAAATATTGGCCCCAGGACACCGGGGAGAACTCCCCTGCTCTTCTTTGAAATAGTGCCGTGGGATCTTTTACATCCACCTGAGAGAGCAGACGGTGCCTCGGTTTAACGTCTCATCCGAAAGATGGCACCTCCGACAGTGCGGCGCTCCCTCAGTACTGCCCCTCCGACAGTGCGGCGCTCCCTCAGTACTGCACCTCCGACAGTGCGGCGCTCCCTCAGTACTGCCCCTCCGACAGTGCGGCGCTCCCTCAGTACTGCCCCTCCGACAGTGCGGCGCTCCCTCAGTACTGCCCCTCCGACAGTGCGGCGCTCCCTCAGTACTGCCCCTCCGACAGTGCGGTGCTCCCTCAGTACTGTTCCTCCAACAGTGCGGCGCTCCCTCAGTACTGCCCCTCCGACAGTGTGGCGCTCCCTCAGTACTGCCCCTCCGACAGTGCGGCGCTCCCTCAGTACTGCCCCTCCGACAGTGTGGCACTCCCTCAGTACTGCCCCTCCGACAGTGCGGCGCTCCCTCAGTACTGCCCCTCCGACACTGCGGCACTCCCTCAATTCTGCCCCTCCGACAGTGCGCCGCTCCCTCAATACTGCCCCTCCGACAGTGCAGCACTCCCTCAGTACCTTCCCTCCGACAGTGCAGCACTCCCTCAGTACCTTCCCTCCGACAGTGCGCACTCCCTCAGTACTGCCCCTCTGACAATGCGGCGCTCCCTCAGCACTGCACTGGGTGTGTCAGCCTAGATTTTTGTGCTCAGATCTCTGGAGTGGGACTTGAACCCACGACCTTCTGATTCAGAGGCGAGAGTGTTGCCCACTGAGCCACAGCTGACAAATTCCTGATAACGGTGATTCTGATTTAAAGAGGATATTTTCCCAGTTGTGAATTAGTCTTGTCCGGTCTCCTCCCACACTTTCCAATTGAATGTTTACTCCCCCTTCCGGCACGGGCTCGATGGGCCGAATGGCCTCTTTCAGTGCTGTAACCATTCTATGATTCTGTTCGATCTATAAGTCTTTCTGCCCTCGCTGGTTCCTTTCTGCGGTGAAAGTTCAAACAACAGCCTCCATCTCATCCTCGCCTGTTTTGTATTGCACCTTGAGTGGTGAGTGTCGGCGGGCTGCTCGACTATGGAGGCTGTCACTGCCAGGCTGGATCCTGCCTATCCCGGCACACGGACCTTACAGCTGTTACCATTCGATGGTGATCAGGAGCAGGAGCCCTGGCCGGAGTGTGGGATGGGCACAGAAATCCTGGGGATCGAAGCCGGGACATTATTATTCCTCGCAATCCACCAACAAAACTGTCGGCGTGGGTATATCGCCGTGAGCCGTCTCTGTGACAGGTTCAGCTGCTCACAGGAGCGGATACCCTCATCCGTGCCTTTATTGCCTCGAGACTTGACTATTCCAACGCACTCCTGGCTGGCCTCCCACATCCTACCCTACGTAAACTAGAGGTGATCCAAAGCTCGGCTGCCTCGTGTCCTAACTCGCACCGAGTCCCACTCACCCATCACCCCCTGTGCTCACTGCCCCGTGTCCTAACTCACACCAAGTCCCGCTCACCCATCACCCCCTGTGCCCCCGTGTCCCGCTCACCCATCACCCCCTGTGCTCGCTGCCCCGTGTCCTAACTCACACCGAGTCCCGCTCACCCATCACCCCCTGTGCTCGCTGCCCCGTGTCCTAACTCCCACCAAGTCCCTCTCACCCATCTCCCCCTGTGCTCGCTGCCCCATGTCCTAACTCGCACCCAGTCCCGCTCACCCATCACCCCCTGTGCTCGCTGCCCCGTGTCCTAACTCGCACCGAGTCCTGCTCACCCATCACCCCCTGTGCTCGCTGTC
Source organism: Pristiophorus japonicus (assembly GCF_044704955.1). Taxonomy (NCBI): domain Eukaryota; kingdom Metazoa; phylum Chordata; class Chondrichthyes; family Pristiophoridae; genus Pristiophorus; species Pristiophorus japonicus. The sequence continues at coordinate 98,898,338 of NC_091995.1, forward strand.
CCGTGTCCTAACTCGCACCGAGTCCCGCTCACCCATCACCCCCTGTGCTCACTGCCCCGTGTCCTAACTCACACCGAGTCTCACTCACCCATCACCCCCTGTGCTCGCTGCCCCGTGTCCTAACTCGCACCCAGTCCCGCTCACCCATCACCCCCTGTGCTCGCTGCCCCGTGTCCTAACTCGCACCCAGTCCCGCTCACCCATCACCCCCTGTGCTCGCTGCCCCATGTCTTAACTCGCACCCAGTCCCACTCACCCATCACCCCCTGTGCTCGCTGACCTACATTGGTTCCCGGTCTGGCAATGCTTCGATTTTAAAATTCTCATCCTTATTTACAAATCCCTCCATGGCCCTCGCCCCTCCCTATCTCTGTAATCTCCTCCAGCCCCACAACCCCCCGAGATCTCTGCGCTCCTCTAATTCTGCCCTCCTGAGCATCCCTGATTATAATCGCTCCACCATCGGTGGCCGTGCCTTCTGTTACCTGGGCCCCAAGCTCTGGAACTCTCAATCACAATATCGAGACATTGCCAGACCAGGAGCCAATGTAGGTCAGTGAGCACAGGGGGTGATGGGTGAGCGGGACTGGGTGCGAGTTAGGACACGGGGCAGCGAGCACAGGGGGTGATGGGTGAATGGGATTCGGTGCGAGTTAGGACATGGGGCAGTGAGCACAGGGGGTGATGGGTGAGCGGGACTCGGTGCGAGTTAGGACACGGGGCAGTGAGCACAGGGGGTGATGGGTGAGCGGGACTGGGTGCGAGTTAGGACACTGGGCAGCGAGCACAGGGGGTGATGGGTGAGTGGGACTCGTTGCGAGTTAGGACACGGGACGGACGAGCTTTGGATGAGCTGGTGTTCACGGAGGGTGGTTGGTGGGAGGCTGGCCAGTCTGGAGGTAACGGATGGGAGCTTAAATATGTGGCCCGTTGTCTAGCAGACACTGAGCGGCCTGACAATTGAGGCGGGGTGAGTAGGCAGCTGGGAGCAGGGCAGGCCGCGAGCCAGTGTGGCGGTGTTGCAGGGTAACGGCTCGATCAGAGTATACTTGTTACACTGGGTTTGCGGGTGCCCAATGCCCCTGTCAGACCCCCTTGGCATGGTGCAGAGGTGGCAGGAGGCTCAGAAGCAACGTCTGGTTCAAGATGCAGAGCAGCCTGTCGATAGCTTAAGAAAAGACAGTGCCCGGCTCCCATACTGAGCAGCCACGGACTGAGAGTCTGGGGCTACAATTTAACCACAGTACCTTTCCCATCAGCTGTGGCTCAGTGGGTAGCACACCCGCCTCTGAGTCAGAAAGTTGTGTGTTCAAGTCCCACTCCAGGGACTTGAGCCCATAGAAAATCTAGGCCGACACTCCCAGTGCAGTACTGAGGGAGTGCCGCACTATCGGAGGGGCAGTACTGAGGGAGCGCCGCACTGTCGGAGGGGCAGTACTGAGGGAGCGCCGCAGTGTCGGAGGGGCAGTACTGAGAGAGTGCCGCACTATCGGAGAGGCAGTACTGAGGGAGCCCCGCACTGTCGGAGGGGCAGTACTGAGGGAGCGCCGCACTATCGGAGGGGCAGTACTGAGGGAGTGCCGCAGTGTCAGAGGGGCAGTACTGAGGGAGTGCCGCACTATCGGAGGGGCAGTACTGAGGGAGCCCCGCACTGTCGGAGGGGCAGTGCTGAGGGAGCCCCGCACTGTCGGAGGGGCAGTGCTGAGAGAGCCCCGCACGGTCGGAGGGGCAATGCTGAGGGAGCCCCGCACTGTCGGAGGTGCTGTCTTTCAGATGAGACGTTAAACCGAGGCCCCGTCTGCTCCCTCAGGTGGATGTAAAAGATCCCATGGCACTATTTTGAAGAAGAGCAGGGGAGTTATCCCCGGTGTCCTGGCCAATTATCATCATAGGCAGTCCCTCAAACACGAGGAAGACTTGCTTCCACTCTAAAAGTGAGTTCTCAGGTGACTGTACAGTCCAATACGGGAATTACAGTCTCTGTCACAGGTGGGACAGACAGTGGTTGAGGGAAGGGGAGGGTGGGACTGGTTTGTCGCACGCTCCTTCCGCTGCCTGCGCTTGGTTTCTGCATGCTCTCGGCGACGAGACTCGAGGTGCTCAGCACCCTCCCGGATGCACTTCCTCCACTTAGGGCGGTTTTTGGCCAGGGACTCCCAGGTGTCAGTGGGGATGTTGCACTTTATCAGTGAGGCTTTGAGGGTGTCCCTTGTAACGTTTCCTCTGCCCACCTGGGGCTCGTTTGCCGTGAAGGAGTTCCGAGTAGAGCGCTTGCTTTGGGAGCCTTGTGTCGGGGGCATGCGGACAATGTGGCCCTGCCCAGCGGAGCTGGTCGAGTGTGGTCAGTGCTTCGATGCTGGGGATGTTGGCCTGATCGAGAACACTGACGTTGGTGTCCCTCAACCAACATCACTATAACAGATGATCTGGGTCATTATCACATTGTTATTTGTGGGAGCAAATTGGCCGTCGCGATTCATACATTACAACTATCCCTCAAAAAGTACTTCATTGGCTGTAAGATGCCTTGGGGCGTGATGAAAGGCGCTATATAAATGCAAGATCTTTCTTTCTTCGAACTCACCAGCCTCTTCCAGCATCCCAGCTCCTCGCAGAACAGTTCAATCCTGCATCTCTGACTCCACCAGAAAATATATATGTATTATTTTTGATTAAAAGGGACCTTTTTGGGAGTCAGTCTCTAGCGGGTCCCTTTAAGGACCCCAGGTTTGGCTCCCGAGCGCCTGAAAAGAATTAACGACAGCAGCAGGCAGGCTGCATTGCTCAAACCAATTTCTCCAGTGGGCCCGAGGTAGGTGTTCGGCCCTAGATTTGTAAATGGGCCTAACTGAGTGTCACACTCCAATATGGCGGGTGGCCTACGTCCAGCGCGGAATAGGTGCGCGCACGCCACCCGCCATGTTGGACCCGCAGGCGTCCATTTTGCGCCTGTAACACGGGCGGGCGCGTTGCGATCGAATTTCCAGGTCTATTATTGTGTCTTTATTCTGTGGCGAGCAACATTTTGAGGATTGAGCCTCATACCTCACTGCGGACACGGAACGGCAACTGAAAGGGTTTTCAACTCTCTGTCGCTTCTTTTTATCAGCAGATCTTGCTAAAGACTCATGCTGTGTTTTTTTTCATACACCCTTCGGTAGTTGCTTTTCTGGACGTTTATGTACCAAAAAAAGGCTAACGGAACGCTGGCCTTTATATCTGGAGGACTAGAATACAAGGGGGTAGAAGTTATACTGCAGCTGTACAAAGCCCTGGTTAGACCCCACCTGGAGCTCTGTGAGCACCGCACCTTAGGAGGATATATTGGGCTTGGAGGGAGTTTTACCAGAATGATACCTGGACTTCAAGGGTTAAGTTACAAGAAGAGATTACACAAACTAGGGTTGTGTTCCCTGGAATTTAGAAGGTTCAGTGGCGATCTGATCGAAATGTTTAAGATACTAAGGGGAACAGAGAGGGTAGATGGAGAGAGACGATTCCCACCAGTTGGGGAGTCTAGGAGTAGGGGACATAGTCTAAAAATTAGAGCCAGACCTTTCAGGGGTGAAGTTAGGAAACACTTCGACACACACTCAGGGCGGTTTAAGTTTGGAACTCTCTTCAGCAAACGGCAATTGACGCTTGGGGTCAATTGTTAATTTTAAATCTGAGATTGGCAGCTTTTTTGTATTAAGGTATTAAGGAATATGGGCCAAATCAAAAAAACATGCAAACTTGACACTAAAAGAGTCCCAATATATGTCTTAGCATGGAAACTGTTGCTCAAACAAAACAGGTTAGTGTTATTTTATCCGGGAACTTTTCACAACCTGGTTTTAAAATGCATTGAGGAAACATTCTCTTTGCAGTTATTTTTATAGAAAGTCGATTACTCTAAGGTCACAGGTCAGTCAGTTGGTTTCGAGCAAAGGCCTTGAAATGAACAGATAGCTTTTCTTTTAAAAAACTGTAGACAATAAAACTGTAAACCTGGACATAAAATATTGGAAACATGCAGAAAAGTCCACCAGTATCTGTAAAAGAAAAAATTATTGTGTTTTGGGTGCAACCGTTCATCAGACCCACATCCCACATAGAGCTAGGTTGTAGGTCAGTCACGATCTCATGGAATGGCGGAGCAGGCTTGAGAGGCTGAACGGTCTCCTCCTGATCCTATGTTCCCACCGTGTCCGCACCGGCAACCAAGAGCTATCCAGCCTAATCCCACTTTCCCGCTCTCGGTCTGTAGCCCTGTGGGTTACGGCACTTCAGGTGCACATCCAAGTACTTTTTAAATGTGGTGAGGGTTTCTGCCTCTACCACCCTTTCAGGCCGTGAGTTCCAGACCCCCACCACCCTCTGGGTGAAGACATTTCCCCTCAAATCCCCTCTAAACCTCCCCCCAATTACTTTAAATCTATGCCCCCTGGTTGTTGACCCCTCTGTTAAGGGAAACAGTTGTTAACCTGTGGAATTCTCTACCGCAGGAAGTTGTTGAGGTCAGTTCATTAGATATATTCAAAAGGGAGTTAGATGTGGTCCTTACGGCTAAAGGGATCAAGGGGTATGGAGAGAAAGCAGGAAAGGGGTACTGAAGTTGCATGATCAGCCATGATCTTATTGAATGGCGGTGCAGGCTCGAAGGGCTGAAGGCCGACTCCTGCACCTATTTTCTATGTTTCTATGTTTCCTATCCACTCTATCCAGGTCCCTCATAATTTTATACACCTCAATAAGGCCTCCCTCAGCCTCCTCTGTTCCAAAGAAAACAACCCCAGCCTATCCAATCTTTCCTCATCACTAAAATTCTCCAGTCCTGGCAACATCCTGGTAAATCCCCTCTGTACCCTCTCCGGTGTTCAATTGTGATTTTAATTTCTGGGCTATTTTATGAATACCAAAATTGCAGCTGCAACACTGAATTTTGCACACAGAACAGGAGTGTGACATAGCAAGTGTGACGGATGTGAGTCATAACGTTATGAGATAGATGATCGATATACGCACAGAGATCTTGCAGATTGAGATTTCCTCAAATAATGAGCAAAATTAGCAGTTTAGTGAGAGCATGCGAGTTCCCGTCAGCGTTCAGTGCTTGACGCAGGTCGTGTTATCGGGGTTGGTGCTGACGTTCGAAGCACCCCTCCCTCCGTGGCACAACACAAGCACACAGCACGTAGAGGTTCATGGTACGGAGATACACATTTTGTGTAAAAGGGCTGTCTGCTTTACAGGGAAGAAATGGCGCAACGTGAGAAAGAGAGAAAGAAAGAGAGAGAGAGGAAGAGAGAGAGAAAGAAAGAGAGAACTCTCATTTATATGCCTCACTTGACCTCAGGACATCCCAAAATGCTTTAAAATCAAAGAAATACTTTTGAAGTGTGGTCACTGCTGTAATTTAGGGAAATGTGGCAAACAATTTGCACACAGCAAGCTCCCACAAACAGCAATGTGATAATGACCAGACTATCTATTTTAGTGATGTGGATTGAGGGATAAATATTGGCCCCAGGACACCGGGGAGAACTCCCCTGCTCTTCTACGAAATAGTGCCATGGGATCTTTTACGTCCACCTGAGAGAGCAGACGGGGCCTCGGTTTAACGTCTCATCAGAAAGGCGGCACCTCCGACAGTGTGGCGCTCCCTCAGCACTGCCCCTCCGACAGTGCAGCGCTCCCTCAGTACTGCCCCTCCGACAGTGCGGCGCTCCCTCAGTACTGCCCCTCCGACAGTGCGGCGCTCCCTTAGTACCATCCCTCCGACAGAGCGGCGCACCCTCAGTACTATCCCTCTGACAGTGCGGCACTCCCTCATTACTGCCCCTCCGACAGTGCGGCACTCCCTCATTACTGCCCCTCCGACAGTGCAGCGCTCCCTCAGTACCGTCCCTCCGACAGTGCAGCGCTCCCTCAGTACTGCCCCTCCGATAGTGCGGCACTCCCTCAGTACTGCCCCTCCGACAGTGCAGCGCTCCCTCAGTACTGCCCCTCCTACAGTGCAGTGCTCCCTCAGTACCGTCCCTCCGACAGAGCAGCACTCCCTCAGTACTGCCCCTCCGACAGTGCGGCGCTCCCTCAGTACTGCCCCTCCGACAGTGCGGCACTCCCTCAGTACTGCCCCTCCGACAGTGCGGCACTCCCTCAGTACTGTCCCTCCGACAGAGCAGCGCCCCCTCAGTACCGTCCCTCCGACAGTGCTGCACTCCCTCAGTACTGCACTGGAAGTGTTAGCCTGGATTTTGTACTAGAGTCTTTCGAGTGGGGACTTGAACCCATTACTTTCTGACTCGGAGGCAAGACGTTAAACCAAGGCCCCGTCTGCCCTCTTCGATGGTCGAAAACTATCCTACGGTGCTAGTTGAAGATTAATTCCAACAATGAGATTATCTGGTTATTCATCTGATTGCAGTTTGTGGGACATTGCTTTGTGCATCAATAGCTGCTGCGTTCTCCAACATAACAACGGTCACGGGACTTCACAGGTTATTTGTTGGTGTAAAGTGCTTCAGTACATCATCAAAGCAACAACTTGCATTTATATAGCGCCTTTAACGTAGTAAAACGTCCCAAGGTGCTTCACAGGAGCGATTATAGACAAAATGTTATACTGAGCCGTACAAGGAGAAATTAGGGCAGGTGACCAAAAGTTTGGTCAAAGAGGTATGTTTTAAGGAGCGTCTTGAAGGAGGAGAGAGAGGCGGAGAGGTTTAGGGAGGGAGTTCCAGAGCTTGGGGCCCAGGCAACAGAAGGCACGACCACCGATGGTGGAGCGATTATAATCAGGGATGCTCAAGGGGGCAGAATTAGAGGAGCGCAGAGATCTCGGGGGTTTGTGGGGCTGGAGGGGGTTACAGAGATAGGGAGGGGCGAGGGCCATGGAGGGATTTGTAAACAAGGATGAGAATTTTAAATTTGAGGCGTTGCCGGACCGGGAGCCAATGTAGGTCAGCGAGCACAGAGGGTGATGGGTGAGCGGGACTCAGTGCAAGTTAGGACATGGGGCAGCGAGCACATGGGGTGATGGGTGAGCGGGTCTGGGTGTGAGTTAGGACACGGGGCAGTGAGCACAGGGGGTGATGGGTGAGCGGGACTTGGTGCGAGTTAGGACACGGGGCAGTGAGCACAGGGGGTGATGGGTGAGCGGGACTTGGTGCGAGTTAGGACACAGGGCAGCGAGCACAGGGGGGATGGGTGAGCGGGACTCGGTGTGAGTTAGGACACGGGGCACAGGGGGTGATGGGTGAGTGGGACTCGGTGCGAGTTAGGACACGGGGCAGTGAGCACAGGGGGTGATGGGTGAGCGGGACTCGGTGTGAGTTAGGACACGGGGCAGTGAGCACAGGGGGTGATGGGTGAGTGGGACTCGGTGTGAGTTAGGACACGGGGCACAGGGGGTGATGGGTGAGTGGGACTCGGTGCGAGTTAGGACACGGGGCAGCGAGCACAGGGGGTGATGGGTGAGCGGGACTCGGTGTGAGTTAGGACACGGGGCACAGGGGGTGATGGGTGAGTGGGACTCGGTGCGAGTTAGGACACGGGGCAGCGAGCACAGGGGGTGATGGGTGAGCGGGACTCGGTGTGAGTTAGGACACGGGGCACAGGGGGTGATGGGTGAGTGGGACTCGGTGCGAGTTAGGACACGGGGCAGTGAGCACAGGGGGTGATGTGTGAGCGGGACTTGGTGTGAGTTAGGACACGGGGCAGCCGAGTTTTGGATGAGCTCAAGTTTGCGTAGGTTGGGAGGCCAACCAGGAGTGTGTTGGAATAGTCAAGTCTGGAGGTAACAGAGGCATGGATGAGGGCTTCCGCAGCGGATGAGCTGAGGCAGGGGCGGAGACCCTGAGAGACGAGGTGAGTGACACTGTGAATGTGAGATCGTTGCTAACGGGAAGGCAAGTCCGCTGATTGCCCGACCTCTTCTTAAACTTTCATTGCGAAAGTAGGCTGTGCGCAAGATGGAAATCCCCCCACGGCAACGGAGTCACATGGCGCGTGGAGCATTGGTGTGCTGCGCGGGAGGGAGGAGCAGCCCTGCACCAGGAGGCCACAGAATTGTCGGGCCGAAAAGGGGAAATTCAAAATACCAATATTAACTTGAGAGAACGAAACCAGGAAGCTGCGATCAAGGGATTTGTGCTCGGCTCTGAATCAGGAGGGAACAAAAAAAGAAGGAAAACACGTGCTCGCGTAACTGTTCCTCACAAAAAGAATCTGACGTAAGCTCTGGTCCTGGGCCGATTCGCAGCTGGTTATAGACAATGTTGTCAGCGAAACTACTGGCTACTGGTGTCAGCCGTGGCTCAGTGGGCAGCGCTCTCGCGTCTGAGTCAGAAGGTCATGGGTTCAAGTCCCACTCCAGGGACTCGAGCACAAAAATCTAGGCTGACACTCCCAGTGCAGTACTGAGGGAGTGCCGTGCTGTCGGAGGGGCAGTACTGAGGGAGCGCCGCACTGTCGGAGGGGCAGTACTGAGGGAGCGCTCACTGTCGGAGGGGCAGTACTGAGGGAGCGCCGCACTGTCGGAGGGGCAGTACTGAGGGAGCGCCGCACTGTCGGAGGGGCAGTACTGAGGGAGCGCCGCACTGTCGGAGGGGCAGTACTGAGGGAGCGCTCACTGTCGGAGGGGCAGTACTAAGGGAGCGCTCACTGTCGGAGGGGCAGTACTGAGGGAGCGCTCACTGTCGGAGGGGCAGTACTGAGGGAGTGCCGCACTGTCGGAGGGGCAGTACTAAGGGAGCGCTCACTGTCGGAGGGGCAGTACTGAGGGAGCGCTCACTGTCGGAGGGGCAGTACTGAGGGAGCCCCGCACTGTCGGAGGGGCAGTACTGAGGGAGCGCCGCACTGTCGGAGAGGCAGTACTGAGGGAGTGCCGCACTGTCAGAGGGGCAGTACTGAGGGAGCGCCACACTGTCGGAGGGGCAGTACTGAGGGAGTGCTGCACTGTCGGAGCGGCAGTACTGAGGGAGCGCTGCACTGTCGGAGGGGCAGTACTGAGGGAGTGCAGCACTGTCGGAGGGGCAGTACTGAGGGAGCGCCGCACTGTCGGAGGGGCAGTACTGAGGGAGTGCCGCACTGTCGGAGAGGCAGTACTGAGGGAGTGCCACACTGTCGGAGGGGCAGTACTGAGGGAGCGCCGCACTGTTGGAGAGGCAGTACTGAGGGAGCGCCGCACTGTTGGAGAGGCAGTACTGAGGGAGTGCCGCACTGTCGGAGGGGCAGTACTGAGGGAGCGCCGCACTGTCGGAGGGGCAGTACTGAGGGAGCGCCGCACTGTCGGAGGGGCAGTACTGAGGGAGCGCCGCACTGTCGGAGGGGCAGTACTGAGGGAGCGCCGCACTGTCGGAGGGGCAGTACTGAGGGAGCGCCGCACTGTCCGAGGGGCAGTACTGAGGGAGCGCCGCACTGTCGGAGGGGCAGTACTGAGGGAGCGCCGCACTGTCGGAGGGGCAGTACTGAGGGAGTGCCGCACTGTCGGAGAGGCAGTACTGAGGGAGTGTCGCACTGTCGGAGGGGCAGTACTGAGGGAGCGCCGCACTGTTGGAGAGGCAGTACTGAGGGAGCGCCGCACTGTTGGAGAGGCAGTACTGAGGGAGTGCCGCACTGTCAGAGGGGCAGTACTGAGGGAGTGCCGCACTGTCAGAGGGGCAGTACTGAGAGAGCGCTCACTGTCGGAGGGGCAGTACTGAGAGAGCGCTCACTGTCGGAGGGGCAGTACTGAGAGAGCGCTCACTGTCAGAGGGGCAGTACTGAGGGAGTGCCGCACTGTCGGAGGGGCAGTACTCTCTGAATAGTGCTCTGGCGTGTCAGCCTGGATTACTGGGGGCGGGGGGGCTTGGACCTACGAACTTCTGACGCAGAGTTGAGGGGACAGCTCACCGAGCCACAGCTGACACTGATGGAGTAGAGTTGAAAATAAAGTGTTTAAAAGCTGCATTCTTTGGAAGAGCAAAGAGTTCTCCCAGAGTCCTGGCCAACATTCTGCCCTCAACCAGCCCTTTGCTCCGTGAGCTTGCTGCTTGTGTCCCACTTGGGAACAGCACCCAGCTAAACCTTGTGTACATTCATCTGATTTCCTTCCAAATGATTCAGATCTAGTTTAGTTATGACAGAACTGTGGCACGCTGCACTTTCAGTGTAACTACCTGCTTTCACAGGTCGGCCTATATTCAGGGCTGCTTTGTGTTGTCCATTTGCTGAAGAGCTTCTTTCAGCTTTTGTGTTTTGAAGTGTTTAACCACCCTTTGCACATTTTCTGGGTCAGATAGGGCAATATTTCTCAATTAACACTGCTCCGTATGAATATTTAATGCGTTTGTATTAAATTCCTTTTAGCTCAGCCGTGGTTCCGTGGGCAGCACATACACATCAGGTTGTGGGTTCAAGTCCCACTCCAGGGACCTGAGCACAAAAATCCACACTGACACTCCCAGTGCAGTGCTGAGGGAGTGCTGCACTGTTGGCGGTGTTGTCTTTTGGATGAGACGTTTAACCGAGGCCCTGTCTGCTCTCTCAGGTGGACATAAAAAAATCCCATGGCACTATTTCGAAGAAGAGCAGGGGAGTTCTCCCCGGTGTCCTGGGGCCAATATTTATCACTCAATCAACATCACTAAAACAGATTATCTTGTCATTATCACATTGCTGTGTGTGGGAGCTTGCTGTGAATAAATTGGCTGCCGCGTTTCCCACATTACAACAGTGACTACACTCCAAAATTACTTCATTGGCTGTAAAGCGCTTTGAGACATCTGGAAGTCGTGAAAGGCGCTATATAAATGCAAGTCTTTCTTTCTTTTAAACGCAGGTCTTAACTCATGTTCTTAAAGATATTCCTTTCTGTGCTTTCCCCTTCCCCTGTGCTGCACAGTATAAGCCTGAGTGGTCGGTGTGGAGACAAGATTGCAGGCTCCCTTTGCGGCCTCCTGTCCTGGGACTGATTCTCATTCCCTTTGAAATGTGTCCATCCCTGTTGAACACCTCCACTGGCGGCTCAGTGAATGCGGCGCTGTTGTTAAGTTGCGTCGTTAGGTTTCCCCACATTGGAACATCGAGTGAACAAAGAAAAGGAATTGGATTTATTGCGGCTGAGGTTACTTGTACAAGCCCAAGCTCTGCTCACAACCTTGGCCTTGCAGACTGACACACTCCAGTGTGGTCTCAATCTGACAGCCCTTACTGGTGTGAAAGGAACATCGCCCAGTGATTGTACTCCAACCGAGTTGTCATTCCAAATACCCATATAGAGAAGCACCCAACTAGAGGCCATCAATATAAGACAGTCACTAGTCAATCCAATGGGGAATTCAGGAGAAACTTCTTTACCCAGAGAGTGGTGACAATGTGGAACTCACTGCCACAGGGAGGGGTTGAATCACAGAATCACAGAAATTTGCAGCACGGAAGGAGGCCATTCTGCCCATTGTGTCACCGGCCGACAAAGAGCTACCCGGCCTAATCCCACTTTCCCGCTCTCGGTCCGTAGCCCTGTCGGTTACGGCACTTCAGGTGCACATCCAGGTACTTTTTAAATGTGGTGAGGGTTTCTGCCTCTACCACCCTTTCAGGCAATGAGTTCCAGACCCCCACCACCTTCTGGGTGAAGACAGTTCCCCTCAAATCCCCTCTAAACCTCCCCCCAATTACTTTAAATCTATGCCCTCTGGTTGTTGACCCCTCTGCCAAGGGAAACAGGTCCTTCCTATCCACTCTATCCAGGCCCCTCATCATTTTATAAACCTCAATCAGGTCTCCTCTCAGCCTCCTCTGTTCCAAAGAAAACAACCCCAGCCTATCCAGTCTTCCCTCATCGCTAAATAGCAGAGATGCATTTATAGGAGAAGCTGGATAAACACATGAGGGAGAAAGGGATAGAAGGAGATGGTGATGGGGTGAGAGGGAGAGAGGTGGGAGGGGGATGGTGTGGAGCATAAACCCCGGCACGGAGCGGTGGGGCATAAACCCCGGCACGGAGCGGTGGGGCATAAACCCCGGCACGGAGCGGTGGGGCATAAACCCCGGCACGGAGCGGTGGGGCCCAGTGGCCTGTTCTGGGCGGTAAATACCAACGTTCCATAAGAACATAAGAATTAGGAACAGCTATATACAGCTCACACAGCACGAGGCGATTTTACCGGCATACGGAAGGAAATGCTTGCCTGCTCAATTTTAGCATTTGGCTGCAACGACAGTGAATCAACTCTTGGGGCTGTTATTTTAGGAACTGATTGAACAACACTCGCTGAATAGCCTTCTTAGAAAAAAGAAACGAAACTGTGCAGCGAGGTAACAAGAAAATCTGACTTTTTAAAAATTATTTCTCGGAATGTGGGTGTCATAAGAACATAAGAACATAAGAATTAGGAACAGGAGTAGGCCATCTAGCCCCTCGAGCCTGCTCTGCCATTCAATAAGATCATGGCTGATCTGGCCGTGGACTCAGCTCCACTTACCCGCCCGCTCCCCAGAACCCTTAATTCCCTTATTGGTTAAAAATCTATCTATCTGTGATTTGAATACATTCAATGAGCTAGCCTCAACTGCTTCCCTGGGCAGAGAATTCCACAGATTCACAACCCTCTGGGAGAAGAAATTCCTTCTCAACTCGGTTTTAAATTGGCTCCCCTATATTTTGAGGCTGTGCCCCCTAGTTCTAGTCTCCCCGACCAGTGGAAACAACCTCTCTGCCTCTATCTTGTCTATCCCTATCATTATTTTAAATGTTTCTATAAGATCACCCCTCATCCTTCTGAACTCCAACAAGTAAAGACCCAGTCTACTCAATCTATCATCATAAGGTAACCCCCTCATCTCCGGAATCAGCCTAGTGAATCGTCTCTGTACCCCCTCCAAAGCCAGTATATCCTTCCTTAAGTAAGGTGACCAAAACTGCACACAGTACTCCAGGTGCGGCCTCACCAATACCCTGTACAGTTGCAGCAGGACCTCCCTGCTTTTGTACTCCATCCCTCGCGCAATGAAGGCCAACATTCCATTCGCCTTCCTGATTACCTGCTGCACCTGCAAATTAATTTTTTGGGATTCATGCACAAGGACCCCCAGGTCCCTCTGCACTGCAGTATGTTGTAATTTCTCCCCATTCAAATAATATTCCCTTTTACTGTTTTTGTTCCCCAAGGTGGCTGACCTCACATTTTCCGATATTGTATTCCATCTGCCAAACCTTAGCCCATTCGCTTAACCTATCTAAATCTCTTTGCAGCCTCTCTGTGTCCTCTACACAACCCGCTTTCCCACTAATCTTAGTGTCATCTGCAAATTTTGTTACACTACACTCTGTCCCCTCTTCCAGGTCATCTATGTATATTGTAAACAGTTGTGGTCCCAGTACTGATCCCTGTGGCACACCACTAACCACCGATTTCCAACCTGAAAAGGACCCATTTATCCCGACTCTCTGCTTTCTGTTAGTTAGCCAATTCTTGATCCATGCTAATACATTTTCTCTAACTCCGCGTACCTTTATCTTCTGCAGTAACCTTTTGTGTGGCACCTTATTGAATGCCTTTTGGAAATCCAAATACACCACATCCATCGGTACACCTCTATCCACCATGCTCGTTATATCCTCAAAGAATTCCAGTAAATTAGTTAAACATGATTTCCCCTTCATGAATCCATGTTGTATCTGCTTGATTGCACTATTCCTATCTAGATGTCCTGCTATTTCTTACTTAATGATAGCTTCAAGCATTTTCCCCACTACAGACATTAAACTAACCAGCCTATAGTTACTTGCCTTTTGTCTGCCCCCTTTTTTAAACAGAGGCGTTACATTAGCTGCTTTCCAATCCGATGGTACCTCCCCAGAGTCCAGAGAATTTTGGTAGATTATAACCAATGCATCTGCTATAACTTCTGCCATCTCTTTTAATACTCTGGGATGCATTTCATCAGGACCAGGGGACTTGTCTACCTTGAGTCCCATTAGCCTGTCCAGCACTAACTCCTTAGTGATAGTGATTGTCTCAAGGTCCTCCCTTCCCACATTCCCGTGACCAGCAATTTTTGGCATGGTTTTTGTGTCTTCCACTATGAAGACCGAGGCAAAATAATTGTTTAAGGTCTCAGCCATTTCCACATTTCCCATTATTAAATCCCCCTTCTCATCTTCTAAGGGACCAACATTTACTTTAGTCACTCTTTTCCATTTTATATATCGGTAAAAGCTTTTACTATCTGTTTTTATGTTTTGCGCAAGTTTACTTTTGTAATCTATCTTTCCTTTCTTTATTGCTTTCTTAGACATTCTTTGCTGTCGTTTAAAATTTTCCCAATCTTCTAGTTTCCCACTAACCTTGGTCACCTTATACGCATTGGTTTTTAATTTGATACTCTCCTTTATTTCCTTGGTTATCCACGGCTGGTTATTCCTTCTCTTACCGCCCTTCTTTTTCACTGGAATATATTTTTGTTGAGCACTATGAAAGAGCTCCTTAAAAGTCCTCCACTGTTCCTCAATTGTGCCACTGTTTAGTCTGTGTTCCCAGTCTACTTTAGCCAACTCTGCCCTCATCCCACTGTAGTCCCCTTTGTTTCAGCATAGTACGCTCGTTTGAGACACTACTTCCTCACCCTCAATCTGTATTACAAATTCAACCATACTGTGATCACTCATTCCGAGAGGATCTTTTACTAGGAGATCGTTTATTTTTCCTGTCTCATTACACAGGACCAGATCTAAGATAGCTTGCTCCCTTGTAGGTTCTGTAACATACTGTTCTAAGAAACAAACCCGTATGCATTCTATGAATTGCTCCTCAAGGCTACCCCGTGCGATTTGATTTGACCAATCGATATGTAGGTTCCTTTTTCACATGCCTCCATTATTCCCTTGATTATTGTCCGCCCCACCGTGAAGTTATTATTTGGGGGCCTATAAACTACGCCCACCAGTGACTTGTCGCTGACAAGACCGGCATTTATTGCCCATCCCTAATTGCCCCTTGAGAAGGTGGTGGTGAGCCGCCTTCTTGAACCGCTGCAGTCCGTGTGGTGAAGGTGCTCCCACAGTGCTGTTAGGGAGGGAGTTCCAGGATTGTGACCCAGCGACGATGGAGGAACGGCCGATATATTTCCCAGTCGGGATGGTGTGTGACTGGGAGGGGAACGTGGAGGTGGTGGTGTTCCCATGCGCCTGCTGCCCTTGTCCTTCTAGGTGGTAGAGGTCGCGGGTTTGGGAGGTGCTGCTGAAGAAGCCTTGGCGAGTTGCTGCAGTGCATCTTGTAGGTAAAGAAAAGAAAGACTTGCATTTATATAGCGCCTTTCATGACCACCGGATGTCTCACAGCGCTTTATAGTCAACAAAGTACTTTTGGAGTGTAGTGACTGTTGTAATGTGAGAAACGTGGCAGCCAATATATGCACAGCAAGCTCCCACACACAGCAATGAGATAATGATCGGATAATCTGTTTTGGTGATGTTGATTGAGGGATAAATATTGGTCCCAGGACACCGGGGAGAACTCCCCTGCTCTTCTTCAAAATAGTGCCCTGGGATCTTTTACGTCCACCTGAGAGGGCAGACGGGGCCTCAGTTTAACGTCTCATCCGAAAGACAGTACCTCTGACAGTGCAGCACTCCCTCAGTACGGCCCCTCCGACAGTGCAGTCACTGGGAGTGTCAGCCTAGGTTTTTTGTGCTCAAGTCTCTGGAGTGGGACTTGAACCCACGACCTTCTGACTCTGAAGTGAGAGTGCTGCCCACTGAGCCACGGCTGACTCTACTGATGCTAGACAATGCAGCCATGGTGTGCGGGAGTGAGTGTTGAAGGTGGTGGATGGGGTGCCGATCGAGAGGGCTGCTTTGTCCTGGATGGTGTCGAGCTTCTTGAGTGTTGTTGGAGCTGCAATTCATCCAGGCTCACCCAAACTTCCTTCACTAAGCAACTGCTACAACTCCTACAATTCGCTCGGTGAAATCTGGCGTATGACCCTATAAATCATGTCCTGTTTTACAAATCACGGTTATATCTCTCAGGTTTTTTTTTAAACTGTCTTTTCCTCGCACAATATTCTCTTGATTTCTCCCCACCCAAGTGGAATGTGCTCTTCGGTACGTACTTGGGGGAAAAATTGTGTTCCGTCTCGGTTGGCGGCGGTAACCAAGTCCGTGCGGAACGTCCTGCGCTCTTCCGCTGTTGAAACCCTCATCCATGCCTTTGTTACCTCCAGACTTGACCATTCCGGTACACTCCTGGCTGGTATCCCACACTCTACGTAAACTAGAGCTGATTCAAAACTCAGCTGCCCCGTGTCCTAACTCGCACCGAGTCCCGCTCACCCATCACCCCCTGTGCCCCGTGTCCTAACTCGCACCAAGTCCCGCTCACCCATCACCCCCTGTGCCCCGTGTCCTAACTCGCACCAAGTCCCGCTCACCCATCACCCCCTGTGCCCCGTGTCCTGACTCACACCAAGTCCCACTCACCCATCACCCCCTGTGCTCACTGCCCTGTGTCCTAACTCGCACCAAGTCCCGCTCACCCATCACCCCCTGTGCTCGCTGACCTACATTGGCTCCCGGTCCGGCAATGCTTCGATTTCAAAATTCTCATTCTTGTTTACAAATCCTTCCCTGACCCTTGCCCCTCCCTATCTCTGTAATCTCCTCCAGCCCCACAACCCCCCGAGATGTCTGCGCTCCTCTAATTCTGCCCTCCTGACCATCCCTGATTATAATCGCCCCACCATCGGTGGCCATGCCTTCTGTTGCCTGGGCCCCAAGCTCTGGAACTCCCTCCCTAAACCTCTCCGTCTCTCTACCTCTCTCTCCTCCTTCCAGACGCTCCTTAAAACCCACCTCTTTGACCAAGCTTTTAGTCACCTGACTTAATATCTCATAATGTGGCTTGGTGGGATGTTTCACTGCGTTACCAGTGCTATATAAATACAAGTTGTTTGTTGTATGGTGCAGTATGTATGTGATCGCCTGGACAGTCAGTGACCTAGATTTGAAATTATTTATTTTAATGATTAAAATGTAATGGTTGTCATATAAAAGGTCAAAATCTGGTCAATCATTGTATCACCGAACAGTAGTGTGGGAGGAGGCAGTGAAATTAACCCCATTCACACCGCCTGACATCAGTGTCCCACAAACTGGATTTCATTTGGTTTCAGGTCCAATTCGACAGTTCCTGTAAACGCCCATGAAACGGGATTGGCATCTTACTGGTAGGTCGCTTTAAACAATGGGACAAGGCTCTAATCCCACTGCCCCGCTCTCTCCCCATAGCCCTGTATCAATCCCCAAACTAATCCCACTGCCCCGCTCTCTCCCCATAGCCCTGTATCAATCCCCAAACTAATCCCACTGACCCGCTCTCTCCCCATAGTCCTGTATCAATCCCCAAACTAATCCCACTGCCCCGCTCTCTCCCCATAGCCCTGTATCAATCCCCAAACTAATCCCACTGCCCCGCTCTCTCCCCATAGTCCTGTATCAATCCCAAAACTAATCCCACTGCCCCGCTCTCTCCCCATAGCCCTGTATCAATCCCCAAACCAATCCCACTGCTCCGCTCTCTCCCCATAGTCCTGTATCAATCCCCAAACTAATCCCACTGCCCTGCTCTCTCCCCATAGCCCTGTATCAATCCCCAAACCAATCCCACTGCCCCGCTCTCTCCCCATAGCCCTGTATCAATCCCCAAACTAATCCCACTGCCCCGCTCTCTCCCCATAGACCTGTATCAATCCCCAAACTAATCCCACTGCCCCGCTCTCTCCCCATAGCCCTGTATCAATCCCCAAACCAATCCCACTGCCCCGCTCTCTCCCCATAGCCCTGTATCAATCCCCAAACCAATCCCACTGCCCCGCTCTCTCCCCATAGTCCTGTATCAATCCCCAAACTAATCCCACTGCCCCGCTCTCTCCCCATAGCCCTGTATCAATCCCCAAACCAATCCCACTGCCCCTCTCTCTCCCCATAGTCCTGTATCAATCCCCAAACTAATCCCACTGCCCCGCTCTCTCCCCATAGCCCTGTATCAATCCCCAAACCAATCCCACTGCCCCGCTCTCTCCCCATAGCCCTGTATCAATCCCCAAACCAATCCCACTGCCCCGCTCTCTCCCCATAGTCCTGTATCAATCCCCAAACTAATCCCACTGCCCCGCTCTCTCCCCATAGCCCTGTATCAATCCCCAAACCAATCCCACTGCCCCGCTCTCTCCCCATAGTCCTGTATCAATCCCCAAACCAATCCCACTGCCCCGCTCTCTCCCCATAGTCTGTATCTGCTTCAGCTTCAAATATTTATTCAATTTTCCCTTTCAAAGATGCAATCGAGTCTGCCTCAATCACTGCGAGGCAAAGCATTCCTTCCATGTAAAGATATTTCTCCTGCCCAACCTACTCACGCCGATAGTGACAACTTTAAATCAATGACCCCGCTTGTCATTGGCCCTGCCTCTCCCAGAGGGTATTTCCCCATTCGCAATAATTTAAACTTTCCTCAATGTTCCACGTTTCCTGCGGCGAGAATTCTGGCCCCCCGCTTACACCACCCACACATGCAGACTGATCATCATAGGTGGTCCCTCGAACGAGGATGACTTGCTTCCACACCAAAAGGGATGTTTCAATGGAGAACCCGATATTCCAGTCCTGAACTCCAGGGGTGGAAGATGCCTGTGGGTGGATTGTTTTAACGTGGGGTGACCGTTGCACACCAGCCACCACACGGGGTTGACAGAGCGAGGTCTTGGTCCAGTGGCAAGGGTTAACCAGGACGACTGGAGACCAGCTCTGCTGCACGGACCCAGTGCGCCCACATATCGCACAGTGTGGGCTGGGCCCCTGCTGCCCCTGGGCCCTCGGCTCTTCTGGGTCCCGTACCCCCATTCGCTGCTCCTCTGCCAAGCACCAAGTACTCAGTACCAAGCCGTCAACTAGGTCAACAGCTAAACGTGTCTGTCCCTGTGGGAGTCACTCTCAGTTGACAGGTTTTAACATGAGCAAGGACAAGGTTGCAGGATTATTGCAAAGCATGCAGAGGCGAGGGAGAGAGAAGGCCCTTGTGGCACTGAATGCTCTCAGCGACTCCCGAATTCTGCGCGGTTTCTATAACAGCCACAACTCGAAATCTGTGCACACTCAGAGCGAGACCTGCAGCCGGGTGTGGGATGTTGCTTGCAAGTTGACAGCCCGTTGCTTTACCTCGTGATGTTTGGTCTAACCTAGATACCAGGGCTGCTTCAACTGAGCATCTTCCACCCTACATAAACTTCAGCTCATCCAAAGCTCGGCTGCCCTCGTGTCCTAACTCGCACCGAGTCCCACTCACCCATCACCCCCTGTGCTCGCTGCCCCGTGTCCTAACTCGCACCGAGTCCCACTCACCCATCACCCCCTGTGCTCGCTGCCCCGTGTCCTAACTCACACCGAGTCCCGCTCACCCATCACCCCCTGTGCTCGCTGCCCCGTGTCCTAACTCACACCCAGTCCCGCTCACCCATCACCCTCTGTGCTCGCTGCCCCGTGTCCTAACTCACACCGAGTCCCGCTCACCCATCACCCCCTGTGCTCGCTGCCCCGTGTCCTAACTCGCACCGAGTCCCGCTCACCCATCACCCTCTGTGCTCGCTGCCCCGTGTCCTAACTCACACCGAGTCCCGCTCACCCATCACCCTCTGTGCTCGCTGCCCCGTGTCCTAACTCGCACCGAGTCCCACTCACCCATCACCCCCTGTGCTCACTGACCTGCTTTGGCTCCTGGTTAAGCAACGCCTCGATTTCAAAATTCTCATTCTTCTTTACAAATCCTTCCATGGCCCTCGCCCCTTCCCTATCTCTGTAATCTCCTCCAGCCCCATAACCCCCCCACCCCCTCCCCCCCCGCCCCAGATTTCTGCGCCCCTCCAATTCTGACCTCTTGCCAAATTTGACATAAGGAGATATTAGGGCAGGTGACCAAAAAATTGGGTTGAAGGGGGAGGTTTCAAGGAGAATTTTGAAGGAGGAGAGAGAGGTAGAGAGGCGGAGAGGTTTAGGGAGGGAGTTCCAGAGCTTGGGGCCCAGGCAACAGAAGGCACGGCCACCGATGGTGGAGCGATTATAATCAGGGATGGTCAGGAGGGCAGAATTAGAGGAGCGCAGACATCTCGGGGGGTTGTGGGGCTGGAGGAGATTACAGAGATAGGGAGGGGCGAGGGCCATGGAGGGATTTGAACACAAGGATGAGGATTTTAAGATCGAGGCGTTGGCGGACGGGTGAATGCATCAGTGTGTGATGTTTCACTTCCATGTTGGGAGTGACTGAGTATCTTCTGATCCCTATTCCGAGAGAGCAAACACATTGAGTGTGAACACAGCTCCAGACAGATGTTGCGGTTGTAAATACCACGTGTCCCAGTTTTATTTCAAGCCAGGATTGTCATAAACTGAAAATGCAGAGCTGAGGGAGTTTGGCAGCTGATAAACCCGCCTAACTCAAAGGTCCTTTGGCCAGCTTCATCGCTTTTATCTTTGGATGATAAATGCCGACGGACCCTTCTTGGCCAAAATAATTCTTAAGGGTCAGTCGATTGCAGCGACCGAGTTCAGAGTTCAGTGGCCTCCTTCCCTGACCAGCGATACTGTTTACCAACACTGTGACACACGTAAACAGCAAAGAGAAAGACTTGCATTTATATAGCGCCTTTCACAACCTCAGGACGTCCCAAAGCACTTTACAGCCAATGAAGTACTTTTGGAGTGTAGTCACTGTTGTAATGTGGAAAACGCGGCAGCCAATTTGCGCACAGCAAGCTCCCACACACAGCAATGTGATAATGAGCAGATAATCTGTTTTAGTGATGTTGACTTAGGGATAAATATTGGCCCCAAGACACCGGGGATAAAGATTCCGGTTTTCCTTCCCCAAAGGACATCGGTGAACCAGTTGGGTTTTTACGATAATCTGACAGCTTCACGGTCACTTTTACTAACCTCAGCTTTTTAATTCCAGATTTTCACAAACTAAATTCCATTTTTCTAACTGCCGTGGTGGGATTTAAAATCCCGTTCCCTGGATTATTAGTCCAGGCCTCGGGAGTAACCGTCATGTAACGTAACCGAGTGACCCTGAGCTAAACTATGAAAATGATTCCAATCAAGCGGGTAACTTGTGGCCAGGCAACAGAAACGCTGTCATTTTGGTTGTTAGACATAAAATCAACTGGTTCACTGATGTCCTGCACCTGCCACCTTCAGCCTGACAGAGTAGTACAGAGGGAGTGCTGCAGTACAGGGGGAGTGCCGCACTGTCGGAGGGGTGGTACTGAGGGAGCACCGCACTGTCGGAGGGGCAGTACTGAGGGAGCGCCGCACTGTCGGAGGGGCAGTACTGAGGGAGCGCCGCACTGTTGGAGGGGTGGTACTGAGGGAGTGCCGCACTGTCGGAGGGGCAGTACTGAGGGAGTGCCGCACTGTCGGAGGGGTGGTACTGAGGGAGCGCTGCACTGTCAGAGGGGCAGTACTGAGGGAGCGCCGCACTGTCGGAGGGGCATTACTGAGGGAGCTTTACTCTGTATCTAACCCCGTGCTGTACCTGCCCTGGGAGTGTTTGATGGGACAATGTAGAGCGAGCTTTACTCTGTATCTACACTGTTCTGTGACTGCCCTGGTAGTGTTTGATGGGACAGTGTAAAGGGAACTTTACTCTGCATTTAACCCTGTGCTGGACCTGCCCAAGGAGTGTTTGATGGGACAGTGTAGAGGGAGCTTTACTCTGTATCTAACCCCCTGTACCTGCCCTGGGAGTGTTTGATAGGACAGTGTAGAGGGAGCTTTACTCTGTATCTAACCCCCTGTACCTGCCCTGGGAGTGTTTGATGGGACAGTGTAGAGGGAGCTTTACTCTGTATCTAACCCCGTGCTGTACCTGCCCTGGGAGTGTTTGATAGGACAGTGTAGAGGGAGCTTTAGCCTGTATCTAACCCCCTGTACCTGCCCTGGGAGTGTTTGATAGGACAGTGTAGAGGGAGCTTTACTCTGTATCTAACCCCGTGCTGTACCTGCCCTGGGAGTGTGTTCCATTTACAAAATTCACGTGCAGAAAAAGGTTAGAAATTGGACAGAGAATGTCCGTGTAACTAGCATGTGATGTGTGACCAGTTCATTTATAGACCGACTCCTAACAAAGTCCGTGAATTACTCATTTCTGTATGATGGACCCATCTTGGCTGTTGTGAATTTGTCAGCAGCTAAGTGTGAGAAGGTGCAATGTACCGGCATTATCGCTCAGTGCGTGAGAATACTCTCAGCACAGAGAGCGGACATCCTGCTGGTTTCCTGAGCTGCAGCCTAGGGTGGGCTCTAACCGTCTGCCATCAGTCTTACCCTGCGTCGATGTAGCTGGGCTCACCGAGTTGAGGAGATGCAACAACAACAACAACTTGTATTTATATAGCACCTTTAACGTAGTGAAACGACTAAGGCTCTTCACAGGAGTATTACAAGATTTTAAAAATTTGACACATGTAATGTGTGCCCCAGTGAGCATGCTCACGGGTTGGTAGGGCTGTTGAGTTGTGAGTGGCTTAGCCAATCACGTGATGTTCACAAGACTCAATAAAACCCCGACCAGTTGGGTTCGGGGGATCCACGATGGGGCAGGTGGTTGTGAGCCTGGTGGATGAACCGGTAATGTGTAGTGTGATTGTTAAACCTTTGCTAATAAACCAACTAGTTCTTAATAGCAACGTGTTGCGGTGAATTCTTCAGCAAAGATGGGTTCGTCTTCAGCAAAACCGACGAGGTCGGTTTTAAGGAGCGTCTTGAAGGAGGAAAGAGAGGTAGAGAGGTGGAGAGGTTTAGGGAGGGAATTCCAGAGCTTGGGGCCCAGGCAACAGAAGGCACAGCCACCGATGGTGGAGCGATTATAATCAGGGATGGTCAGGAGGGCAGAATTAGAGGAGCGCAGAGATCTCGGGGGGTTGTGGGGCTGGAGGAGATTACAGAGATAGGGAGGGGCGAGGGATTTGAAAACAAGGATGAGAATTTTGAAATCGAGGCGTTGCTTAATTGGGAGCCAATGTAGGTCAGCGAGCGCCGGGGGTGATGGGTGAGCGGGACTCGGTGCGAGTAAGGACACGGGGCAGTGAGCACAGGTGGTGATGGGTGAGCGGGACTCGGTGCGAGTTAGGACACGGGGCAGCGAGCACAGGGGGTGATGGGTGAGCGGGACTTGGTGTGAGTTAGGACACGGGGCAGCGAGCACAGGGGGTGATGGGTGAGCGGGACTCGGTGCGAGTTAGGACACGGGGCAGCGAGCACAGGGGGTGATGGGTGAGTGGGACTCGGTGCGAGTTAGGACACGGGGCAGTGAGCACAGGTGGTGATGGGTGAGTGGGACTCGGTGTGAGTTAGGACACGGGGCAGCGAGCACAGGGGGTGATGGGTGAGCGGGACTCGGTGCGAGTTAGGACACGGGGCAGCGAGCACAGGGGGTGATGGGTGAGTGGGACTCGGTGCGAGTTAGGACACGGGGCAGTGAGCACAGGTGGTGATGGGTGAGCGGGACTCAGTGCAAGTTAGGATGCGGGGCAGTGAGCACAGGGGGTGATGGGTGAGCGGGACTCGGTGCGAGTTAGGACACGGGGCAGCCGAGTTTTGGATCACCTCTAGTTTACGTAGGGTGGAATGTGGGAGGCCAGCCAGGAGTGCGTTGCAATAGGCAAGTCTGGAGGTAACAAAGTTCATTACGAGCAACACAGAGAGAATTATACTTGAAGGTACAGGCAGCTGGATTGTTGAGGTTGTCTGACACTCTGACCTTCCAGCCTCTCGAGCAGTTCCAGCCGCTCGCTGGGTGAACTCGCTGTCCCAACGGGGTTCGAGAAGTTAGGATTTGGAATGTGTTGGCTGAGAGGGTGGTGGAGAGGGAAATCAACGAGGAGTCCTGCTCCTCATTGCCAATCTCCCATAATCCCACCCTCTCCCTTTCTCCCCCAACCCCCACCTACCCACCTTCTCCCCATGTCCCCCAATCCCACCTACCCACCTTCTCCCCATATCCCCCAATCCCACCTACCCATGTTCTCCCCATATCCCCCAAACCCCATCTACCAACCCTCTCCCCATATCCCCACTTGGTCATGAGTTCAAATCCCACCAGGGCACGTTATGAGATTTGAGTGCAATAAACGTGCTACTCTGTGGCTGACTCTGGCTAAAACTGACCATGGGAGCTGCCGGGATTGGTGGAAGGAAAACAAGGCCAGCCCGCCAATGTTTTTCAGTGAACCTCTGACCCCTATCCGGGCTGGCCCACGCCCGAGTCCGGCGGGACCGTGTCCGCAGAGCGTGTTGTGACAGTCTGCCCCGTTCCCCCCCGACCCCGTCCCGAGAATTAAGGGGCAAAGAAGCCTCCCTGGCCATCGAATGGGAAGGTTGCAGGCAGAGATAGGATGCTGAAAAAAAACCGAAAAACCAGCGGTTGTGCTGCTGTCGCTTGTCAAAGATTGGAGTGGGCGATAACGGGGAGTGTGCTGTCAGTTGGCGCATTGCTATCAGATGATGTCAGGAAGCTGAGGCTCCGAGTCAGAGAGAGAGAGGGAGGGAGAGAGAGAGAGAAGTGATGCACTGAGGGGAGCTGAAGTCGGCTTGTGTGGTCTCGGGCATCGCAGGTGCACTGGGAGGAAACCAACACTTGCACAGCCTCGGAAGATTCTCAGAAGATTCTGCTGTGGTTTAGAAGCAAAACTCTGCAAGAAACTGCAACTCAAGGTCCTTACAGAATCGCACCGCACAGGAGGAGGCCATTGGGCCCATCGAGCCTGTGCCGGCTCTGTGAGCGAGCGATCCCATCAGTCCCACTCCCCCCGTTCTCTCCCCACAGCCCCGGCACATCTTTCCTTTTCCAGTATTTATCCAATTCCCGGTTTGAAAGTCACCATTGAATCTGCTCCCACCGCCCTTTCAGGCAGCGCGTTCCCGATCACAACAACTCGCTGCGTAAACACATTCTCCTCATCTCCCCCTCGGGTTCTTTTGCCCATCACCTTACGTCTGTGTCCTCATTCTTTTCCCCTTCGTAAATCTGTCGCCGATCAGCATAAACCTTTACAGGAGACCTTTCTCTTTCTCATATTTAAGAACATTAGAATTAGGAGCAGGAGTCGGCCATTCGGCCCCTCGAGCCTGCTCCACCATTCAATGAGATCATGGCTGATCTTCGACCTCAACTCCACTTTCCCGCCCGATCCCCATATCCCTCGATTCCCTCAACATCCAAAAATCTATCGATCTCAGCCTTGAATATACTCAGCGACTGAGCCTCCACAGTCCTCTGGGGCAGAGAATTCCAAAGATTCACCACCCTCTGAGTGAAGAGATTTCTCCTCATCTCAGTCCTAAATGGCCGACCCCTTATCCTGAGACTGTGACCCCTGGTTCTAGACCCCCCAGCCCGGGGGAAACACCCTCCCTGCATCTACCCTGACAAGCTCTGTAAGAATGTTGCATGTTTCAATGAGATCACCTCCCATTCTTCTAAACTCTAGAGAATATCGGCCTAGTCTCCTCAATCTCTCTTCATCGGACAATCCCCCCATCCCAGGAATCAGTCTGGTGAACCTTCGTTGCA
The DNA here is from genome assembly GCF_044704955.1 of Pristiophorus japonicus. Lineage (NCBI taxonomy): Eukaryota > Metazoa > Chordata > Chondrichthyes > Pristiophoridae > Pristiophorus > Pristiophorus japonicus. The sequence goes on from NC_091995.1 coordinate 98,923,930, forward strand.
CTCCCTCTGTGGCAAGTATATCCTTCCTTAGGTAAGGAGACCAAAACTGTACACAATACTCCAGGTGTGGTCTCACCAGGGCCCTGTATAATTGCAGTAAGACATACTCTTATTAACTTCTGAAAAATGCAAATTGGCTGCTGCGTTTCCCACATTACCACAGCGACTACTCTTCAGAAGTGCTTCATTGGCTGTAAAGTGCTTTGGGACGTCCTGAGGAGGTGAACGGTGCTGTATAAATGCAAGTTCTTACTTACTGATCCCGTGATTCAGTCGCCTGATTCCAGGCACGCTGGTGGTTGAGGCCCTCACACTTGAATTCATAAGAAATAGGAGCAGGAGTCGGCCATTCGGCCCCTCGAGCCTGCTCCGCCATTCAATGAGATCATGGCTGATCTGATCTTGGCCTCAGCTCCACTTCCCCGCCCGCTCCCCATATCCCTTCACTCCCTTATCGCTCAAAAATCTGTCTATCTCCACCTTAAATATATTCAATGACCCAGCCTCCACAACTCTCTGGGGCAGAGAATTCCACAGGTTCGACCTGAAAGTCACCTTGCTCCCCAATCCTCTACAGTAATACAGCTCGGCATTGAAGCACGGGGAAAGCTTACCACCCAGTGCTCGCAGTGAAAGCCTAGTTGATGGAGCTTGATGGCTGGGATTAACCACCGACTTCTCTATCATCGTGCCGTGAGACTCCCAGGCTGGGAGAAGGCTTGAACTAGATAATGCTGGGTGGTTTTGGGTCTCACAATTCCCACGTTCCTATCCGGAGTTCCTGGTGTGGCAGCTTTGCGTGAGGGGCGTAGAAATGGGGAGAAAATTGTGCAGCCCCTGGATCAAACTCACTGAACTCATCGGCCAAATTCCCCAGTTACACTCTCACGCAAATGTTAAAAGAAAGACTTGCATTTATATAGCGCCTTTCATGACCACTGGAAGTCTCAAAGCGCTTTACAGCCAATGAAGTACTTTTGGAGTGCAGTCACTGTTGCAATATGGGAAACGCGGCAACCAATTTGCACACAGCAAGCTCCCACACACAGCAATGTGATAATGACCAGATAATCTGTTTTAGTGATGTTGATTGCGGGATAAATATTGGCCCCAGGACACCGAGGAGAACTCCCCTGCTCTTCTTCGAAATAGTGCCATGGGATCTTTTACATCCAGCTGAGAGAGCAGACGGGGCCTCGGTTTAACATCTCATCCAAAAGACAGCACCTCCAACAATGCAGCACTCCCTCAGTACGGCACTCACTCAGTACTGCCCCTCCAACAGTGCAGCGCTCCCCCAGTATTGCCCCTCGGACAGTGCGGCGCTCCCTCAGTACTGCCACTCCGACAGTGCAACACTCCCTCAGTACTGCTCCTCCGACAGTGCGGCACTCCCTCAGTACTGCCCCTCCGACAGTGCGGAGCTCCCTCGGCACTGCCCCTCCGACATTGCGGAGCTCCCTCGGCACTGCCCCTCCGACAGTGCGGCGCTCCCTCAGTACTGCACTGGGAGCTTCAGCCTAAAATTTTGTGCTTAAGTTCCTGGAGTGAGACTTGAACCCACGACCATCTGACTCAAAGGCGAGAGTGTTGCCCACTGAGCTACAGCTGACAGATCTGCCTGATTTGCATTTGAATGAATCAACAATAACTGCTCCCAACGTCCCGCTCGGGAGCCTGGGCCATACATTGACGACTCGCTCTCTGACATATTGTTTCCGTAGATCAGTTTTGAATTTCTCCCGTTCAAGCACAGCCCGTGTCCTCTGTGTCTGCTGACCTGGACAAGGCGAAATAGCTTGTTCTGGTCAACATTATCCCGTTCCCTTAGAATCAGATCCTAAACGTTGCTTCTCACTTTGTGTATCTCTTCCTCCAGGTCTTGAGCACTGAGGATGACTGGTACAAAGCTGAGCTTCACGGGCTTGAAGGTTTCGTGCCAAAGAACTACATTGAAATTAAAATGCCCAGGTAGGTGTCAGAGATAGAACACAGGCCACACGTGACCCCAGTGAGCACACTCTGAATCAAGACGCTAATATCTGTTTCTTTGCTAAATAGATTAAAAGCAGAGTATGGAGAATAGTAGTCCCTGTGTATATTATAGAGAATAGCAGTCCCTGTGTATATTATAGAGAATAGCAGCCCCTGTGTATATTATAGAGAATAGCAGCCCCTGTGTATATTATAGAGAATAACTGCCCCGTGTATATTATAGAGAATAGCAGCCCCTGTGTATATTACAGCGACGAGCAGCCCCTGTGTATATTATAGAGAATAGCTGCCCCTGTGTATGTGATAGAGAATAGCAGTCCCTGTGTATATTATAGAGAATAGCAGTCCCTGTGTATATTATAGAGAATAGCAGCCCCTGTGTATATTATAGAGAATAGCAGCTCCTGTGTATATTATAGAGAATAGCAGCTCCTGCGTATATTACAGAGAATAGCAGCCGATGTATATTATACAGAATAGCATTCCCTGTGTATATTATAGAGAATAGCAGCCTATGTATATTATACAGAATAGCATTCCCTGTGTATATTATAGAGAATAGCAGCACCTGTGTATATTATAGAGAATAGCCCGTCCTGTGTATAGTATAGAGAATAGCAGTCCCTGTGTATATTATACAGAATAGCAGCACCTGTGTATAGTATAGAGACTAGCAGCCCCTGTGTATATTATAGAGAATAGCAGCCCCTGTGTATATTATAGAGAAAAGCAGCTCCTGTGTATATTATAGAGAAAAGCAGCTCCTGTGTATATTATAGAGAATAGCAGCTCCTGTGTATATTACAGAGAATAGCAGTCACTGTATATATTATAGAGAATAGCAGTCACTGTGTATATTATACAGAATAGCATTCCCTGTGTATATTATAGAGAATATCAGTCCCTATGTATATTATAGAGAATCGCATCCCCTGTGTATATTATAGAGAATCGCATCCCCTGTGTATATTATAGAGAATAGCAATCCCTGTGTATATTATAGAGAATAGCAGTCCCTGTGTATATTGTAGATAATAGAGGCCCTGTGTATATTGTCGAGAATAGCAGCACCTGTGACATTATAAAGACTTGCAGTCCCTGTGTATATTATAGAGAATAGCAGCCCCTGTGTATATTATAGAGAATAGCAGTCCCTGTGTATATTATAGAGACTAGCAGTCTCTGTGTATATTATAGAGAATAACAGCCCCTGTGTATATTATAGAGAATAGCAGTCCCTGTGTATATTATAGAGAATAACTGCCCCTGTGTATATTATAGAGAATAGCAGCCCCTGTGTATATTACAGCGACGAGCAGCCCCTGTGTATATTATAGAGAATAGCTGCCCCTGTGTATGTGATAGAGAATAGCAGTCCCTGTGTATATTATAGAGAATAGCAGTCCCTGTGTATATTATAGAGAATAGCAGCCCCTGTGTATATTATAGAGAATAGCAGCTCCTGTGTATATTATAGAGAATAGCAGCTCCTGCGTATATTACAGAGAATAGCAGCCGATGTATATTATACAGAATAGCATTCCCTGTGTATATTATAGAGAATAGCAGCCTATGTATATTATACAGAATAGCATTCCCTGTGTATATTATAGAGAATAGCAGTCCCTGTGTATATGATAGAGAATAGCAGCACCTGTGTATATTATAGAGAATAGCCCGTCCTGTGTATAGTATAGAGAATAGCAGTCCCTGTGTATATTATACAGAATAGCAGCACCTGTGTATAGTATAGAGACTAGCAGCCCCTGTGTATATTATAGAGAATAGCAGCCCCTGTGTATATTATAGAGAAAAGCAGCTCCTTTGTATATTATAGAGAAAAGCAGCTCCTGTGTATATTATAGAGAATAGCAGCTCCTGTGTATATTACAGAGAATAGAAGCTCCTGTGTATATTACAGAGAATAGCAGTCACTGTATATATTATAGAGAATAGCAGTCACTGTGTATATTATACAGAATAGCATTCCCTGTGTATATTATAGAGAATATCAGTCCCTATGTATATTATAGAGAATCGCATCCCCTGTGTATATTATAGAGAATAGCAGCCCCTGTGTATATTATAGAGAATAGCAATCCCTGTGTATATTATAGAGAATAGCAGTCCCTGTGTATATTGTAGATAATAGAGGCCCTGTGTATATTGTCGAGAATAGCAGCACCTGTGACATTATAAAGACTTGCAGTCCCTGTGTATATTATAGAGAATAGCAGCCCCTGTGTATATTATAGAGAATAGCAGTCCCTGTGTATATTATAGAGACTAGCAGTCTCTGTGTATATTATAGAGAATAACAGCCCCTGTGTATATTATAGAGAATAGCAGTCCCTGTGTATATTATAGAGAATAACTGCCCCTGTGTATATTATAGAGAATAGCAGCCCCTGTGTATATTACAGCGACGAGCAGCCCCTGTGTATATTATAGAGAATAGCTGCCCCTGTGTATGTGATAGAGAATAGCAGTCCCTGTGTATATTATAGAGAATAGCAGTCCCTGTGTATATTATAGAGAATAGCAGCCCCTGTGTATATTATAGAGAATAGCAGCTCCTGTGTATATTATAGAGAATAGCAGCTCCTGCGTATATTACAGAGAATAGCAGCCGATGTATATTATACAGAATAGCATTCCCTGTGTATATTATAGAGAATAGCAGCCTATGTATATTATACAGAATAGCATTCCCTGTGTATATTATAGAGAATAGCAGTCCCTGTGTATATGATAGAGAATAGCAGCACCTGTGTATATTATAGAGAATAGCCCGTCCTGTGTATAGTATAGAGAATAGCAGTCCCTGTGTATATTATACAGAATAGCAGCACCTGTGTATAGTATAGAGACTAGCAGCCCCTGTGTATATTATAGAGAATAGCAGCCCCTGTGTATATTATAGAGAAAAGCAGCTCCTTTGTATATTATAGAGAAAAGCAGCTCCTGTGTATATTATAGAGAATAGCAGCTCCTGTGTATATTACAGAGAATAGAAGCTCCTGTGTATATTACAGAGAATAGCAGTCACTGTATATATTATAGAGAATAGCAGTCACTGTGTATATTATACAGAATAGCATTCCCTGTGTATATTATAGAGAATATCAGTCCCTATGTATATTATAGAGAATCGCATCCCCTGTGTATATTATAGAGAATAGCAGCCCCTGTGTATATTATAGAGAATAGCAATCCCTGTGTATATTATAGAGAATAGCAGTCCCTGTGTATATTGTAGATAATAGAGGCCCTGTGTATATTGTCGAGAATAGCAGCACCTGTGACATTATAAAGACTTGCAGTCCCTGTGTATATTATAGAGAATAGCAGCCCCTGTGTATATTATAGAGAATAGCAGTCCCTGTGTATATTATAGAGACTAGCAGTCTCTGTGTATATTATAGAGAATAACAGCCCCTGTGTATATTATAGAGAATAGCAGTCCCTGTGTATATTATAGAGAATAACTGCCCCTGTGTATATTATAGAGAATAGCAGCCCCTGTGTATATTACAGCGACGAGCAGCCCCTGTGTATATTATAGAGAATAGCTGCCCCTGTGTATGTGATAGAGAATAGCAGTCCCTGTGTATATTGTAGATAATAGAGGCCCTGTGTATATTGTCGAGAATAGCAGCACCTGTGACATTATAAAGACTTGCAGTCCCTGTGTATGTGATAGAGAATAGCAGCCCCTGTGTATATGATAGAGAATAGCAGCACCTGTGTATATTATAGAGAATAGCCCGTCCTGTGTATACTATAGAGAATAGCAGTACCTATGTATATTATAGAGAATAGCAGCACCTGTGTATAGTATAGAGACTAGCAGCCCCTGTGTATATTATAGAGAATAGCAGTCCCTGTGTATATTATAGAGAATAACTGCCCCTGTGTATATTATAGAGAATAGCAGCCCCTGTGTATATTACAGCGACGAGCAGCCCCTGTGTATATTATAGAGAATAGCTGCCCCTGTGTATGTGATAGAGAATAGCAGTCCCTGTGTATATTATAGAGAATAGCAGTCCCTGTGTATATTATAGAGAATAGCAGCCCCTGTGTATATTATAGAGAATAGCAGCTCCTGTGTATATTATAGAGAATAGCAGCTCCTGCGTATATTACAGAGAATAGCAGCCGATGTATATTATACAGAATAGCATTCCCTGTGTATATTATAGAGAATAGCAGCCTATGTATATTATACAGAATAGCATTCCCTGTGTATATTATAGAGAATAGCAGTCCCTGTGTATATGATAGAGAATAGCAGCACCTGTGTATATTATAGAGAATAGCCCGTCCTGTGTATAGTATAGAGAATAGCAGTCCCTGTGTATATTATACAGAATAGCAGCACCTGTGTATAGTATAGAGACTAGCAGCCCCTGTGTATATTATAGAGAATAGCAGCCCCTGTGTATATTATAGAGAAAAGCAGCTCCTTTGTATATTATAGAGAAAAGCAGCTCCTGTGTATATTATAGAGAATAGCAGCTCCTGTGTATATTACAGAGAATAGAAGCTCCTGTGTATATTACAGAGAATAGCAGTCACTGTATATATTATAGAGAATAGCAGTCACTGTGTATATTATACAGAATAGCATTCCCTGTGTATATTATAGAGAATATCAGTCCCTATGTATATTATAGAGAATCGCATCCCCTGTGTATATTATAGAGAATAGCAGCCCCTGTGTATATTATAGAGAATAGCAATCCCTGTGTATATTATAGAGAATAGCAGTCCCTGTGTATATTGTAGATAATAGAGGCCCTGTGTATATTGTCGAGAATAGCAGCACCTGTGACATTATAAAGACTTGCAGTCCCTGTGTATATTATAGAGAATAGCAGCCCCTGTGTATATTATAGAGAATAGCAGTCCCTGTGTATATTATAGAGACTAGCAGTCTCTGTGTATATTATAGAGAATAACAGCCCCTGTGTATATTATAGAGAATAGCAGTCCCTGTGTATATTATAGAGAATAACTGCCCCTGTGTATATTATAGAGAATAGCAGCCCCTGTGTATATTACAGCGACGAGCAGCCCCTGTGTATATTATAGAGAATAGCTGCCCCTGTGTATGTGATAGAGAATAGCAGTCCCTGTGTATATTGTAGATAATAGAGGCCCTGTGTATATTGTCGAGAATAGCAGCACCTGTGACATTATAAAGACTTGCAGTCCCTGTGTATGTGATAGAGAATAGCAGTCCCTGTGTATATTATAGAGAATAGCAGTCCCTGTGTATATTATAGAGAATAGCAGTCCCTGTGTATATTATAGAGACTAGCAGTCTCTGTGTATATTATAGAGAATAACAGCCCCTGTGTATATTATAGAGAATAGCAGTCCCTGTGCATATTATAGAGAATAGCAGCCCCTGTGTATATTATAGAGAATAGTAGCCCCAGTGTATATTATAGAGAATAGCAGTCCCTGTGTATATTACAGAGAATAGCAGTCCCTGTGTATATTATAGAGACTAGCAGCCTGTGTATATTATAGAGAATAGCAGCTTCTGTGTATATTTTAGAAAATAGCAGCCCTTGTGTATATTATATAGACTAGCAGCCTGTGTATATTATAGAGAATAGCAGCAGCTGTATATATTGTCGAGATTGGCAGCCCCTGTGTACATTATAGAGAATAGCAGCAGCTGTATATATTGTCGACATTGGCAGCCCCTGTGTACATTATAGAGAATAGCAGCCTCTGTGTATATTATAGAGAATAGCAGCAGCTGTATATATTGTCGAGATTGGCAGCCCCTGTGTACATTATAGAGAATAGCAGCCCCTGTGTATATGATAGAGAATAGCAGCACCTGTGTATATTATAGAGAATAGCCCGTCCTGTGTATACTATAGAGAATAGCAGTACCTATGTATATTATAGAGAATAGCAGCACCTGTGTATAGTATAGAGACTAGCAGCCCCTGTGTATATTATAGAGAATAGCAGCCCCTGTGTATATTATAGAGAATAACAGCTTCTGTGTATATTTTAGAAAATAGCAGCCCGTGTGTATATTATATAGACTAGCAGCCTGTGTATATTATAGAGAATAGCAGCCTCTGTGTATATTATAGAGAATAGCAGCAGCTTTGTATATTGTCGAGACTAGCAGCCTCTGTGTACATTATAGAGAATAGCAGCCCCTGTGTATATGATAGAGAATAGCCCGTCCTGTGTATATTATAGAGAATAGCAGTCCCTGTGTATATTATAGAGAATAGCAGCACCTGTGTATATGAAAGAACAAGAGATTAATGTGCAAAGTTAAAGCACATGGGATTGGGGGTAGTGTACTGATGTGGATTGGGAACATCAATTGGGAAGCAAAGAATAGGAGTAAATGGGTACTTTTCAGAGTGGCAGGCAGTGACTAGTGGGGTACCGCAAGGTTCTGTGCTGGGGCCCCAGCTGTTTACATTGTAAATTAATGATTTAGACGAGGGGATTAAATGTAGTATCTCCAAATTTGCGGATGACACTAAGTTGGGTGGCAGTGTGAGCTGCGAGGAGGATGCTATGAGGCTGCAGAGTGACTTGGATAGGTTAGGTGAGTGGGCAAATGAATGGCAGATGAAGTATAATGTGGATAAATGTGAGGTTATCCACTTTGGTGGTAAAAACAGAGAGACAGACTATTATCTGAATGGTGACAGATTAGGAAAAGGGAAGGTGCAACGAGACCTGGGTGTCATGGTACATCAGTCATTGAAGGTTGGCATGCAGGTACAGCAGGCGGTTAAGAAAGCAAATGGCATGTTGGCCTTCATAGCGAGGGGATTTGAGTACAGGGGCAGGGAGGTGTTGCTACAGTTCTACAGGGCCTTGGTGAGGCCACACCTGGAGTGTTGTGTACAGTTTTGGTCCCCTAACTTGAGGAAGGACATTCTTGCTATTGAGGGAGTGCAGCGAAGGTTCACCATACCCGGGATGGCGGGACAGACCTAAGAAGAAAGATTGGATCAACTGGGCTTGTATTCACTGGAGTTCAGAAGAATGAGAGGGGACCTCATAGAAACGTTTAAAATTCTGACGGGTTTAGACAGGTTAGATGCAGGAAGAATGTTCCCAATGTTGGGGAAGTCCAGAACCAGGGGTCACAGTCTAAGGATAAGGGGTAAGCCATTTAGGACCGAGATGAGGAGAAAATTCTTCACCCAGAGAGTGGTGAACCTGTGGAATTCTCTACCACAGAAAGTAGTTGAGGCCAATTCACTAAATATATTCAAAAGGGAGTTAGATGTAGTCCTTACTACTAGGGGGATCAAGGGGTATGGCAAGAAAGCAGGAATGGGGTACTGAAGTTGCATGTTCAGCCATGAACTCATTGAATGGTGGTGCAGGCTAGAAGGGCTGAATGGCCTACTCCTGCACCTATTTTCTATGTTTCTATAGAGACTAGCAGCCCCTGTGTATATTATAGAGAATAGCAGACCCTGTGTATATTATAGAGAACAGCAGCCTCTGTGTATATTATAGAGAATAGCAGCCCTGTGTATATTATAGAGAATAGCAGCAGCTGTGTATATTGTAGAGACTAGCAGCCCCTGTGTAAATTACAGAGAATAGCAGCCCCTGTGTATATTATAGTGAATAGCAGCACCTGTGTATATTATAGAGAATAGCAGCCTCTGTATATTATACCGAATAGCAATCCCTGTGTATATTATAGAGAATAGCAGCCCCTATGTATATTATAGAGAATAGCAGCAGCTGTGTATATTGTAGAGACTAGCAGCCCCTGTGTATATTATAGAGAATAGCAGCCCCTGTGTATATTACAGAGAATAGCAGCAGCTGTGTATATTGTAGAGACTAGCAGCCCCTGTGTATATTAGAGAGAATAGCAGCCCTTGTGTATATTACAGAGAATAGCAGCCCCTGTGTATATTATAGAGAATAGCCGCCACTGTGTATATTACAGAGAATAGCAGCCTCTGTGTATATTATAGAGAATAGCAGCCCCTGTGTATATTACGGAGAATAGCAGCCCCTGTGTATATTACAGAGAATAGCTGCCCCTGTGTATATTATATGGAATAGCAGCCCCTGTGTATATTACAGAGACAAGCAGCCCCTGTGTATATTACAGAGAATAGCAGCTCTGTGTATATTATACAGAATAGCAGCTCCTGCGTATATTATAGAGAATAGCAGCTCCTGTGTATATTATAGAGAATAGCAGCCTATGTATATTGTACAGAATAGCATTCCCTGTGTATATTATAGAGAATAGCTGCCCCTGTGTATATTATAGAGAATAGCAGCCCCTGTGTATATTATAGAGAATAGCAGCCTATGTATATTCTACACAATAGCATTCCCTGTGTATATTATAGAGAATCGCAGCCCCTGTGTATATTGTAGAGAATGCAGCACCTGTGACATTATAAAGACTTGCAGTCCCTGTGTATATTATAGAGAATAGCAGCCGCTGTGTATATTATAGAGAATAGCAGCCCCTGTGTATATTGTAGAGAATAGCAGTCCATGTGTATATTATCGAGACTAGCAGTCTCTGTGTATATTATAGGGAATAACAGCCCCTGTGTATATTATAGAGAATGGCAGCCCCTGTGTATATTATAGATAATAGCAGTCCCTGTGTATATTATAGAGAATAGCAGTCCCTGTGTATATTATAGAGAATAGCAGCCTATGTATATTGTACAGAATAGCAGCCCCTGTATATATTATAGACAATAGCAGCCCCTGTGTATATTATAGAGAATAGCAGCCACTGTGTATATTATAGAGAATAGCAGTCCCTGTGTATATTATAGACAATAGCAGTCCCTGTGTATATTACAGAAAATAACAGCCAGTGTGTACATTATAGAGAATAGCAGTCCCTGTGTATATTGTAGATAATAGAGGCCCTGTGTTTATTATAGAGAATAGCAGTCCCTGTGTATATTATAGAGACTAGCAGCCTGTGTATATTACAGAGAATAGCAGCCCCTGTGTATATTATAGAGAATAGCAGAACCTGTGTATATTATAGAGAATAGCAGCACCTGTGTATATTATAGAGACTAGCAGCCCTGTGTATAGTATAGAGAATAGCAGCCTATGTATAATTATACAGAATAGCAGCCCTGTGTATATTGTAGAGAATAGCAGCCACTGTGTATATTACAGAGAATAGCAGCCCCTGTGAATATGATAGAGAATAGCAGCCCCTGTGTATATTATAGAGAATAGAGCCCCTGTGTATATTATAGAGAATAGCAGCTGCTGTGCATATTATAGAGAATAGCAGCTCCTGTGTATATTATAGAGAATAGCTGTCCCTGTATATATTATAGAGAATAGCAGTCCCTGTGTATATTATAGACAATAGCAGCCACTGTGTATATTACAGAGAAGAGCAGGCCCTGTGTATATTATACAGAATAGCTGACCCTGTGTATATTATAGAGAATAGCAGCCCCTGTGTATATTATAGAGAATAGCAGCTGCTGTGCATATTATAGAGAATAGCAGCTCCTGTGTATATTATAGAGAATAGCTGTCCCTGTATATATTATAGAGAATAGCAGTCCCTGTGTATATTATAGACAATAGCAGCCACTGTGTATATTACAGAGAATAGCAGCCCCTGTGTATATTATACAGAATAGCTGACCCTGTGTATATTATAGAGAATAGCAGTCCCTGTGTATATTGTAGATAATAGAGGCCCTGTGTATATTATAGAGAATAGCAGTCCCTGTATATATTATAGAGACTAACAGCCCCTGTGTCTTTAAAAGAGAATAGCAGCCACTGTGTATAATATAGCGAATAGCAGTCACTGTGTATATTGTACGGAATAGCAGCCCCTGTGTATATTATAGAGAATAGCAGCCGCTGTGTATATTATAGAGAATAGCAGCCCCTGTGTATATTATAGAGAATAGCAGTCCCCTGTGTATATTATAGAGAATAGCAGCCCCGGTTATATTACAGAGAATAGCAGCCCCTGTGTATATAATGGAGAATAACAGTCCCTGTGTATATTATAGACAATAGCAGTCCCTGTGTATATTATAGAGAATCACAGCCCCTGTGTATATTATAGACAATAGCAGTCCCTGTGTATAGTACAGAGAATACGAGCACCTGTGTATATTATTGAGAATAGCTGCCCCTGTGTATATTATAGAGAATCGCAGCCCCTGTGTATATTATAGAGAATAGCAGCACCTGTGCATATTATAGAGAATAGCTGTCCCTGTATATATTGTAGATAATAGAGGCCCTGTGCATATTATAGACAATAGCAGTCGCTGTGCATATTACAAAAAATAACAGCCCGTGTGTATATTACAGAGAATAGCAGCCCCTGTGTAGATTATAGAGAATAGCAGCCCCTGTGTATATTATAGAAAATAGCAGCCGCTGTGTATATTACAGAGAATAGCAGCCCCTGTGTATATTATAGAGAATAGCTGTCCCTGTGTATATTACAGAGAATAGCAGCCCCTGTGTATATTACAGAGAATAGCAGCCCCTGTGTATATTACAGAGAATAGCAGCCCCTGTGTATATTACAGAGAATAGCAGCTGTGTGTATTATAGAGAATAACAGCCCGTGTGTATATTACAGAGAATACCAGCCCCTGTGTATATTATTGAGAATAGCTGTCCCTGTGTATATTATAGAGAATCGCAGTCCCTGTGTATATTATAGAGAATAGCAGCCTATATATATTATACAGAATAGCATTCCCTGTGTATATTATAGAGAATATAAGTCCGTATGTAAATTATAAAGAATCGCAGCCGCTGTGTATATTACAGAGATTAGCAGCCCCTGTGTATATTATAGAGAATAGCAGCCCCTGTGTATATTATAGAAAATAGCAGCCGCTGTGTATATTACAGAGAATAGCAGCCCCTGTGTATATTATAGAGAATAGCTGTCCCTGTGTATATTATAGAGAATAGCAGCCCCTGTGTATATTACAGAGAATAGCAGCCCCTGTGTATATTACAGAGAATAGCAGCTGTATGTATTATAGAGAATAACAGCCCGTGTGTATATTACAGAGAATACCAGCCCCTGTGTATATTATTGAGAATAGCTGTCCCTGTGTATATTACAGAGAATCGCAGTCGCTGTGTATATTATAGAGAATAGCAGCCTGTGTATATTATTCGGAATAGCATTCCCTGTGTATATTATAGAGAATATAAGTCCGTATGTAAAGTATAAAGAATCGCAGCCGCTGTGTATATTGTAGAGAACAGCTGTCCCTGTGTATATTATAGAGAATAGCAGCCCCTGTGTTTTTTGCAGAGAATAGCAGCCCCTGTGTATATTATAGAGAATAGCAGCCTGTGTATAATTATACAGAATAGCATTCCCTGTGTATATTATAGAGAATAGCAGCCCCTGTGTATATTATAGGGACTAGCAGCCCCTGTGTATATTATAGAGAATAGCAGCCCTGTGTATATTATAGAGAATAGCAGCCACTGTGTATATTACAGAGAATAGCAGCCCCTGTGAATATGATAGAGAATAGCAGCCACTGTGTATATTATAGAGAATAGCAGCCCCTGTGTATATTATAGAGAATAGCAGCTGCTGTGCATATTATAGAGAATAGCAGCTCCTGTGTATATTATAGAGAATAGCTGTCCCTGTATATATTATAGAGAATAGCAGTCCCTGTGTATATTATAGACAATAGCAGCCCCTGTGTATATTACAGAGAATAGCAGCCCCTGTGTATATTATACAGAATAGCTGACCCTGTGTATATTATAGAGAATAGCAGTCCCTGTGTATATCGTAGATAATAGAGGCCCTGTGTATATTATAGAGAATAGCAGTCCCTGTATATATTATAGAGACTAACAGCCCCTGTGTCTTTAAAAGAGAATAGCAGCCACTGAGTATATTATAGCGAATAGCAGTCACTGTGTATATTGCACGGCATAGCAGCCCCTGTGTATATTATAGAGAATAGCAGCCGCTGTGTATATTATAGAGAATAGCAGCCCCTGTGTATATTATAGAGAATAGCAGTCCCCTGTGTATATTATAGAGAATAGCAGCCCCGGTTATATTACAGAGAATAGCAGCCCCTGTGTATATAATGGAGAATAACAGTCCCTGTGTATATTATAGACAATAGCAGTCCCTGTGTATATTATAGAGAATCACAGCCCCTGTGTATATTATAGACAATAGCAGTCCCTGTGTATAGTACAGAGAATACGAGCCCCTGTATATATTATTGAGAATAGCTGCCCCTGTGTATATTATAGAGAATCGCAGCCCCTGTGTATATTATAGAGAATAGCAGCACCTGTGCATATTATAGAGAATAGCTGTCCCTGTATATATTGTAGATAATAGAGGCCCTGTGCATATTATAGACAATAGCAGTCGCTGTGTATATTACAAAAAATAACAGCCCGTGTGTATATTACAGAGAATAGCAGCCCCTGTGTATATTATAGAGAATAGCTGTCCCTGTGTATATTACAGAGAATAGCAGCCCCTGTGTATATTACAGAGAATAGCAGCCCCTGTGTATATTACAGAGAATAGCAGCTGTGTGTATTATAGAGAATAACAGCCCGTGTGTATATTACAGAGAATACCAGCACCTGTGTATATTATAGAGAATAGCAGCTCCTGTGTATATTATAGAGAATAGCTGTCCCTGTATATATTATAGAGAATAGCAGTCACTGTATATATTATAAAGACTAACAGCCCCTGTGTCTTTAAAAGAGAATAGCAGCCACTGAGTATATTATAGCGAATAGCAGTCTATATACATTATACAGAATAGCATTCCCTGTGCATATTATAGAGAATATAAGTCCGTATGTAAATTATAAAGAATCGCAGCCGCTGTGTATATTGTAGAGAACAGCTGTCCCTGTGTATATTATAGAGAATAGCAGCCCCTGTGTATATTACAGAGAATAGCAGCCCCTGTGTATATTACAGAGAATAGCAGCCCCTGTGTATATTATAGAGAATAGCAGTCCCTGTGTATATTGTAGATAATAGAGGCCCTGTGTATATTTTTGACAATAGCAGTCCCTGTGTATATTATAGAGAATAGCAGCCACTGTGAATATTACAGAGAATAGCAGCCCCTGTGTATATTATGGAGAATAGCAGTCCCTGTGTATATTATACAGAATAGCTGCCCCTGTGTATATTATAGAGAATAGCAGCTGCTGTGCATATTATAGAGAATAGGAGCCCCTGTGTATATTATACAGAATAGCTGCCCATGTGTATATTATAGAGAATAGCAGTCCCTGTGTATATTGTAGATAATAGAGGCCCTGTCTATATTATAGACAATAGCAGTCGCTGTGTATATTACAAAAAATAACAGCCCGTGTGTATATTACAGAGAATAGCAGCCATTGTGTATATTATAGAGAATAGCAGTCCCTGTGTATATTGTAGAGAATAGCAGTCCCCTGTGTATATTATAGATAATAGCAGTCCCTGTGTATATTACAGAGAATAACAGCCCGTGTGTATATTATAGAGAATCGCAGCCCCTGTGTATATTATAGACAATAGCTGCCCCTGTGTATATTACAGAGAATACCAGCCCCTGTGTATATTATTGAGAATAGCTGCCCCTGTGTATATTATAAAGATTCGCAGCCCCTGTGTATATTATGGAGAATAGCTGTCCCTGTGTATATTATAGATAATATCAGTCCCTATGTATAATATAGAGAATCACAGCCCCTGTGTATATTTTAGAGAATAGTAGCCCCTGTGTATATTATAGAGAATAGCAGCCCCTGTGTATATTATAGAAAATAGCAGCCGCTGTGTATATTACAGAGAATAGCAGCCCCTGTGTATATTATAGAAAATAGCAGCCGCTGTGTATATTATAGAGAATAGCAACCCCTGTGTATATTATAGAAAATAGCAGCCGCTGTGTATATTACAGAGAATAGCAGCCCCTGTGTATATTACAGAGAATAGCAGCCCCTGTGTATATTACAGAGAATAGCAGCCCCTGTGTATATTATAGAAAATAGCAGCCGCTGTGTATATTACAGAGAATAGCAGCCCCTGTGTATATTACAGAGAATAGCAGCCCCTGTGTATATTACAGAGAATAGCAGCCCCCTGTGTATATTATAGATAATAGCAGTCCCTGTGTATATTACAGAGAATAACAGCCCGTGTGTATATTATAGAGAATCGCAGCCCCTGTGTATATTATAGACAATAGCTGCCCCTGTGTATATTACAGAGAATACCAGCCCCTGTGTATATTATTGAGAATAGCTGCCCCTGTGTATATTATAGAGATTCGCTGCCCCTGTGTATATTATGGAGAATAGCTGTCCCTGTGTATATTATAGATAATATCAGTCCCTATGTATAATATAGAGAATCACAGCCCCTGTGTATATTTTAGAGAATAGTAGCCCCTGTGTATATTATAGAGAATAGCAGCCCCTGTGTATATTATAGAAAATAGCAGCCGCTGTGTATATTACAGAGAATAGCAGCCCCTGTGTATATTACAGAGAATAGCAGCCCCTGTGTATATTACAGAGAATAGCAGCCCCTGTGTATATTATAGAAAATAGCAGCCGCTGTGTATATTACAGAGAATAGCAGCCCCTGTGTATATTACAGAGAATAGCAGCCCCTGTGTATATTACAGAGAATAGCAGCCCCTGTGTATATTATAGAAAATAGCAGCCGCTGTGTATATTACAGAGAAGAGCAGCCCCTGTGTATATTAAAGAGAATAGCAGCCCCTGTGTATATTATAGAGAATAGTAGCCCCTGTGTATATTATAGGGAATAGTGCCCCCTATGTATATTATGGAGAATAGCAGTCCCTGTGTATATTATAGAGAATACCAGCCCCAGTGTATATTATTGAGAATAGCTGTCCCTGTGTATATTATAGAGAATATAAGTCCCTATGTATATTATAGAGAATCGCAGCCCCTGTGTATATTACAGAGAATAGCAGCCCCTGTGTATATTATAGAGAATAGCAGCACCTGTGCAGATTATAGAGAATAGCTGTCCCTGTGTATATTATAGAGAATATCAGTCCCTATGTATAATATAGAAAATCACAGCCCCTGTGTATATTTTAGAGAATAGCAGCCCCTGTGTATATTATAGAGAATAGCAGTCCCTGTATATATTGTAGATAATAGAGGCCCTGTGTATATTATAGACAATAGCAGTCGCTGTGTATATTACAAAAAATAACAGCCCGTGTGTATATTACAGAGAATAGCAGCCCCTGTGTATATTACAGAGAATAGCAGCCCCTGTGTATATTATAGAAAATAGCAGCCGCTGTGTATATTACAGAGAATAGCAGCCCCTGTGTATATTACGGAGACTAGCAGTCCCTGTGTATATTATACAGAATAGCTGCCCCTGTGTATATTATAGAGAATAGCAGCTGCTGTGCATATTATAGAGAATAGCAGCCCCTGTGTATATTATACAGAATAGCTGCCCATGTGTATATTATAGAGAATAGCAGTCCCTGTGTATATTGTAGATAATAGAGGCCCTGTCTATATTATAGAGAATAGCAGTCCCTGTATATATTATAGAGACTAACAGCCCCTGTGTCTTTTATAGAGAATAGCAGCCATTGTGTATATTATAGAGAATAGCAGTCCCCTGTGTATATTATAGATAATAGCAGTCCCTGTGTATATTACAGAGAATAACAGCCCGTGTGTATATTATAGAGAATCGCAGCCCCTGTGTATATTATAGACAATAGCTGCCCCTGTGTATATTACAGAGAATACCAGCCCCTGTGTATATTATTGAGAATAGCTGCCCCTGTGTATATTATAGAGATTCGCAGCCCTGTGTATATTATAGAGAATAGCTGTCCCTGTGTATATTATAGATAATATCAGTCCCTATGTCTAATATCGAGAATCACAGCCCCTGTGTATATTTTAGAGAATAGTAGCCCCTGTGTATATTATAGAGAATAGCAGCCCCTGTGTATATTATAGAAAATAGCAGCCGCTGTGTATATTACAGAGAATAGCAGCCCCTGTGTATATTACAGAGAATAGCTGCCCTTGTGTATATTACAGAGAATAGCAGCCCCTGTGTATATTACAGAGAATAGCAGCCCCTGTTTATATTACAGAGAATAGCAGCCCCTGTGTATATTATAGAGAATAGTAGCCCCTGTGTATATTATAGAAAATAGCAGCCGCTGTGTATATTACAGAGAATAGCAGCCCCTGTGTATATTAAAGAGAATAGCAGCCCCTGTGTATATTATAGAGAATAGTAGCCCCTGTGTATATTATAGGGAATAGTGCCCCCTATGTATATTATGGAGAATAGCAGTCCCTGTGTATATTATAGAGAATACCAGCCCCAGTGTATATTATTGAGAATAGCTGTCCCTGTGTATATTATACAGAATAGCATTCCCTGTGTATATTATAGAGACTATAAGTCCCTATGTATATTATAGAGAATCGCAGCCCCTGTGTATATTACAGAGAATAGCAGCCCCTGTGTATATTATAGAGAATAGCAGCACCTGTGCAGATTATAGAGAATAGCTGTCCCTGTGTATATTATAGAGAATATCAGTCCCTATGTATAATATAGAAAATCACAGCCCCTGTGTATATTTTAGAGAATAGCAGCCCCTGTGTATATTATAGAGAATAGCAGTCCCTTTATATATTGTAGATAATAGAGGCCCTGTGTCTATTATAGACAATAGCAGTCGCTGTGTATATTACAAAAAATAACAGCCCGTGTGTATATTACAGAGAATAGCAGCCCCTGTGTATATTACAGAGAATAGCAGCCCCTGTGTATATTATAGAAAATAGCAGCCGCTGTGTATATTACAGAGAATAGCAGCCCCTGTGTATATTACGGAGAATAGCAGTCCCTGTGTATATTATACAGAATAGCTGCCCCTGTGTATATTATAGAGAATAGCAGCTGCTGTGCATATTATAGCGAATAGCAGCCCCTGTGTATATTATACAGAATAGCTGCCCATGTGTATATTATAGAGAATAGCAGTCCCTGTGTATATTGTAGATAATAGAGGCCCTGTCTATATTATAGAGAATAGCAGTCCCTGTATATATTATAGAGACTAACAGCCCCTGTGTCTTTTATAGAGAATAGCAGCCATTGTGTATATTATAGAGAATAGCAGTCCCTGTGTATATTATAGAGAATAGCAGTCCCCTGTGTATATTATAGATAATAGCAGTCCCTGTGTATATTACAGAGAATAACAGCCCGTGTGTATATTATAGAGAATCGCAGCCCCTGTGTATATTATAGACAATAGCTGCCCCTGTGTATATTACAGAGAATACCAGCCCCTGTGTATATTATTGAGAATAGCTGCCCCTGTGTATATTATAGAGATTCGCAGCCCCTGTGTATATTATAGAGAATAGCTGTCCCTGTGTATATTATAGATAATATCAGTCCCTATGTCTAATATCGAGAATCACAGCCCCTGTGTATATTTTAGAGAATAGTAGCCCCTGTGTATATTATAGAGAATAGCAGCCCCTGTGTATATTATAGAAAATAGCAGCCGCTGTGTATATTACAGAGAATAGCAGCCCCTGTGTATATTACAGAGAATAGCAGCCCCTGTGTATATTACAGAGAATAGCAGCCCCTGTGTATATTATAGAAAATAGCAGCCGCTGTGTATATTACAGAGAATAGCAGCCCCTGTGTATATTACAGAGAATAGCAGCCCCTGTGTATATTACAGAGAATAGCAGCCCCTGTGTATATTATAGAGAATAGCAGCCCCTGTGTATATTATAGAAAATAGCAGCCGCTGTGTATATTACAGAGAATAGCAGCCCCTGTGTATATTACAGAGAATAGCAGCCCCTGTGTATATTACAGAGAATAGCAGCCCCTGTGTATATTATAGAAAATAGCAGCCGCTGTGTATATTACAGAGAATAGCAGCCCCTGTGCATATTATAGGGAATAGTGCCCCCTATGTATATTATGGAGAATAGCAGTCCCTGTGTATATTATAGAGAATACCAGCCCCAGTGTATATTATTGAGAATAGCTGTCCCTGTGTATATTATAGAGAATATAAGTCCCTATGTATATTATAGAGAATCGCAGCCCCTGTGTATATTACAGAGAATAGCAGCCCCTGTGTATATTATAGAGAATAGCAGCACCTGTGCAGATTATAGAGAATAGCTGTCCCTGTGTATATTATAGAGAATATCAGTCCCTATGTATAATATAGAAAATCACAGCCCCTGTGTATATTTTAGAGAATAGCAGCCCCTGTGTATATTATAGAGAATAGCAGTCCCTGTATATATTGTAGATAATAGAGGCCCTGTGTATATTATAGACAATAGCAGTCGCTGTGTATATTACAAAAAATAACAGCCCGTGTGTATATTACAGAGAATAGCAGCCCCTGTGTATATTACAGAGAATAGCAGCCCCTGTGTATATTATAGAAAATAGCAGCCGCTGTGTATATTACAGAGAATAGCAGCCCCTGTGTATATTACGGAGAATAGCAGTCCCTGTGTATATTATACAGAATAGCTGCCCCTGTGTATATTATAGAGAATAGCAGCTGCTGTGCATATTATAGAGAATAGCAGCCCCTGTGTATATTATACAGAATAGCTGCCCATGTGTATATTATAGAGAATAGCAGTCCCTGTGTATATTGTAGATAATAGAGGCCCTGTCTATATTATAGAGAATAGCAGTCCCTGTATATATTATAGAGACTAACAGCCCCTGTGTCTTTTATAGAGAATAGCAGCCATTGTGTATATTATAGAGAATAGCAGTCCCTGTGTATATTATAGATAATAGCAGTCCCTGTGTATATTACAGAGAATAACAGCCCGTGTGTATATTATAGAGAATCGCAGCCCCTGTGTATATTATAGACAATAGCTGCCCCTGTGTATATTACAGAGAATACCAGCCCCTGTGTATATTATTGAGAATAGCTGCCCCTGTGTATATTATAGAGATTCGCAGCCCCTGTGTATATTATAGAGAATAGCTGTCCCTGTGTATATTATAGATAATATCAGTCCCTATGTCTAATATCGAGAATCACAGCCCCTGTGTATATTTTAGAGAATAGTAGCCCCTGTGTATATTATAGAGAATAGCAGCCCCTGTGTATATTATAGAAAATAGCAGCCGCTGTGTATATTACAGAGAATAGCAGCCCCTGTGTATATTACAGAGAATAGCTGCCCTTGTGTATATTACAGAGAATAGCAGCCCCTGTGTATATTACAGAGAATAGCAGCCCCTGTTTATATTACAGAGAATAGCAGCCCCTGTGTATATTATAGAAAATAGCAGCCGCTGTGTATATTACAGAGAATAGCAGCCCCTGTGTATATTAAAGAGAATAGCAGCCCCTGTGTATATTATAGAGAATAGTAGCCCCTGTGTATATTATAGGGAATAGTGCCCCCTATGTATATTATGGAGAATAGCAGTCCCTGTGTATATTATAGAGAATACCAGCCCCAGTGTATATTATTGAGAATAGCTGTCCCTGTGTATATTATACAGAATAGCATTCCCTGTGTATATTATAGAGACTATAAGTCCCTATGTATATTATAGAGAATCGCAGCCCCTGTGTATATTACAGAGAATAGCAGCCCCTGTGTATATTATAGAGAATAGCAGCACCTGTGCAGACTATAGAGAATAGCTGTCCCTGTGTATATTATAGAGAATATCAGTCCCTATGTATAATATAGAAAATCACAGCCCCTGTGTATATTTTAGAGAATAGCAGCCCCTGTGTATATTATAGAGAATAGCAGTCCCTTTATATATTGTAGATAATAGAGGCCCTGTGTCTATTATAGACAATAGCAGTCGCTGTGTATATTACAAAAAATAACAGCCCGTGTGTATATTACAGAGAATAGCAGCCCCTGTGTATATTACAGAGAATAGCAGCCCCTGTGTATATTATAGAAAATAGCAGCCGCTGTGTATATTACAGAGAATAGCAGCCCCTGTGTATATTACGGAGAATAGCAGTCCCTGTGTATATTATACAGAATAGCTGCCCCTGTGTATATTATAGAGAATAGCAGCTGCTGTGCATATTATAGCGAATAGCAGCCCCTGTGTATATTATACAGAATAGCTGCCCATGTGTATATTATAGAGAATAGCAGTCCCTGTGTATATTGTAGATAATAGAGGCCCTGTCTATATTATAGAGAATAGCAGTCCCTGTATATATTATAGAGACTAACAGCCCCTGTGTCTTTTATAGAGAATAGCAGCCATTGTGTATATTATAGAGAATAGCAGTCTCTGTGTATATTATAGAGAATAGCAGTCCCCTGTGTATATTATAGACAATAGCAGTCCCTGTGTATATTACAGAGAATAACAGCCCGTGTGTATATTATAGAGAATCGCAGCCCCTGTGTATATTATAGACAATAGCTGCCCCTGTGTATATTACAGAGAATACCAGCCCCTGTGTATATTATTGAGATTAGCTGCCCCTGTGTATATTATAGAGATTCGCAGCCCCTGTGTATATTATAGAGAATAGCTGTCCCTGTGTATATTATAGATAATATCAGTCCCTATGTCTAATATCGAGAATCACAGCCCCTGTGTATATTTTAGAGAATAGTAGCCCCTGTGTATATTATAGAGAATAGCAGCCCCTGTGTATATTATAGAAAATAGCAGCCGCTGTGTATATTACAGAGAATAGCAGCCCCTGTGTATATTACAGAGAATAGCAGCCCCTGTGTATATTACAGAGAATAGCAGCCCCTGTGTATATTATAGAAAATAGCAGCCGCTGTGTATATTACAGAGAATAGCAGCCCCTGTGTATATTACAGAGAATAGCAGCCCCTGTGTATATTACAGAGAATAGCAGTCCCTGTGTATATTGTAGATAATAGAGGCCCTGTCTATATTATAGACAATAGCAGTCGCTGTGTATATTACAAAAAATAACAGCCCGTGTGTATATTACAGAGAATAGCAGCCAATGTGTATATTATAGAGAATAGCAGTCCCTGTGTATATTATAGAGAATAGCAGTCCCCTGTGTATATTATAGATAATAGCAGTCCCTGTGTATATTACAGAGAATAACAGCCCGTGTGTATATTATAGAGAATCGCATCCCCTGTGTATATTATAGACAATAGCTGCCCCTGTGTATATTACAGAGAATACCAGCCCCTGTGTATATTATTGAGAATAGCTGCCCCTGTGTATATTATAAAGATTCGCAGCCCCTGCGTATATTATGGAGAATAGCTGTCCCTGTGTATATTATAGATAATATCAGTCCCTATGTATAATATAGAGAATCACAGCCCCTGTGTATATTTTAGAGAATAGTAGCCCCTGTGTATATTATAGAGAATAGCAGCCCCTGTGTATATTATAGAAAATAGCAGCCGCTGTGTATATTACAGAGAATAGCAGCCCCTGTGTATATTACAGAGAATAGCAGCCCCTGTGTATATTACAGAGAATAGCAGCCCCTGTGTATATTATAGAAAATAGCAGCCGCTGTGTATATTACAGAGAATAGCAGCCCCTGTGTATATTACAGAGAATAGCAGCCCCTGTGTATATTACAGAGAATAGCAGCCCCCTGTGTATATTATAGATAATAGCAGTCCCTGTGTATATTACAGAGAATAACAGCCCGTGTGTATATTATAGAGAATCGCAGCCCCTGTGTATATTATAGACAATAGCTGCCCCTGTGTATATTACAGAGAATACCAGCCCCTGTGTATATTATTGAGAATAGCTGCCCCTGTGTATATTATAGAGATTCGCTGCCCCTGTGTATATTATGGAGAATAGCTGTCCCTGTGTATATTATAGATAATATCAGTCCCTATGTATAATATAGAGAATCACAGCCCCTGTGTATATTTTAGAGAATAGTAGCCCCTGTGTATATTATAGAGAATAGCAGCCCCTGTGTATATTATAGAAAATAGCAGCCGCTGTGTATATTACAGAGAATAACAGCCCCTGTGTATATTACAGAGAATAGCAGCCCCTGTGTATATTACAGAGAATAGCAGCCCCTGTGTATATTATAGAAAATAGCAGCCGCTGTGTATATTACAGAGAATAGCAGCCCCTGTGTATATTACAGAGAATAGCAGCCCCTGTGTATATTACAGAGAATAGCAGCCCCTGTGTATATTATAGAAAATAGTAGCCCCTGTGTATATTATAGGGAATAGTGCCCCCTATGTATATTATGGAGAATAGCAGTCCCTGTGTATATTATAGAGAATACCAGCCCCAGTGTATATTATTGAGAATAGCTGTCCCTGTGTATATTATAGAGAATATAAGTCCCTATGTATATTATAGAGAATCGCAGCCCCTGTGTATATTACAGAGAATAGCAGCCCCTGTGTATATTATAGAGAATAGCAGCACCTGTGCAGATTATAGAGAATAGCTGTCCCTGTGTATATTATAGAGAATATCAGTCCCTATGTATAATATAGAAAATCACAGCCCCTGTGTATATTTTAGAGAATAGCAGCCCCTGTGTATATTATAGAGAATAGCAGTCCCTGTATATATTGTAGATAATAGAGGCCCTGTGTATATTATAGACAATAGCAGTCGCTGTGTATATTACAAAAAATAACAGCCCGTGTGTATATTACAGAGAATAGCAGCCCCTGTGTATATTACAGAGAATAGCAGCCCCTGTGTATATTATAGAAAATAGCAGCCGCTGTGTATATTACAGAGAATAGCAGCCCCTGTGTATATTACGGAGAATAGCAGTCCCTGTGTATATTATACAGAATAGCTGCCCCTGTGTATATTATAGAGAATAGCAGCTGCTGTGCATACTATAGAGAATAGCAGCCCCTGTGTATATTATACAGAATAGCTGCCCATGTGTATATTATAGAGAATAGCAGTCCCTGTGTATATTGTAGATAATAGAGGCCCTGTCTATATTATAGAGAATAGCAGTCCCTGTATATATTATAGAGACTAACAGCCCCTGTGTCTTTTATAGAGAATAGCAGCCATTGTGTATATTATAGAGAATAGCAGTCCCTGTGTATATTATAGATAATAGCAGTCCCTGTGTATATTACAGAGAATAACAGCCCGTGTGTATATTCTAGAGAATCGCAGCCCCTGTGTATATTATAGACAATAGCTGCCCCTGTGTATATTACAGAGAATACCAGCCCCTGTGTATATTATTGAGAATAGCTGCCCCTGTGTATATTATAGAGATTCGCAGCCCCTGTGTATATTATAGAGAATAGCTGTCCCTGTGTATATTATAGATAATATCAGTCCCTATGTCTAATATCGAGAATCACAGCCCCTGTGTATATTTTAGAGAATAGTAGCCCCTGTGTATATTATAGAGAATAGCAGCCCCTGTGTATATTATAGAAAATAGCAGCCGCTGTGTATATTACAGAGAATAGCAGCCCCTGTGTATATTACAGAGAATAGCTGCCCTTGTGTATATTACAGAGAATAGCAGCCCCTGTGTATATTACAGAGAATAGCAGCCCCTGTTTATATTACAGAGAATAGCAGCCCCTGTGTATATTATAGAAAATAGCAGCCGCTGTGTATATTACAGAGAATAGCAGCCCCTGTGTATATTAAAGAGAATAGCAGCCCCTGTGTATATTATAGAGAATAGTAGCCCCTGTGTATATTATAGGGAATAGTGCCCCCTATGTATATTATGGAGAATAGCAGTCCCTGTGTATATTATAGAGAATACCAGCCCCAGTGTATATTATTGAGAATAGCTGTCCCTGTGTATATTATACAGAATAGCATTCCCTGTGTATATTATAGAGACTATAAGTCCCTATGTATATTATAGAGAATCGCAGCCCCTGTGTATATTACAGAGAATAGCAGCCCCTGTGTATATTATAGAGAATAGCAGCACCTGTGCAGATTATAGAGAATAGCTGTCCCTGTGTATATTATAGAGAATATCAGTCCCTATGTATAATATAGAAAATCACAGCCCCTGTGTATATTTTAGAGAATAGCAGCCCCTGTGTATATTATAGAGAATAGCAGTCCCTTTATATATTGTAGATAATAGAGGCCCTGTGTCTATTATAGACAATAGCAGTCGCTGTGTATATTACAAAAAATAACAGCCCGTGTGTATATTACAGAGAATAGCAGCCCCTGTGTATATTACAGAGAATAGCAGCCCCTGTGTATATTATAGAAAATAGCAGCCGCTGTGTATATTACAGAGAACAGCAGCCCCTGTGTATATTACGGAGAATAGCAGTCCCTGTGTATATTATACAGAATAGCTGCCCCTGTGTATATTATAGAGAATAGCAGCTGCTGTGCATATTATAGCGAATAGCAGCCCCTGTGTATATTATACAGAATAGCTGCCCATGTGTATATTATAGAGAATAGCAGTCCCTGTGTATATTGTAGATAATAGAGGCCCTGTCTATATTATAGAGAATAGCAGTCCCTGTATATATTATAGAGACTAACAGCCCCTGTGTCTTTTATAGAGAATAGCAGCCATTGTGTATATTATAGAGAATAGCAGTCCCTGTGTATATTATAGAGAATAGCAGTCCCCTGTGTATATTATAGATAATAGCAGTCCCTGTGTATATTACAGAGAATAACAGCCCGTGTGTATATTATAGAGAATCGCAGCCCCTGTGTATATTATAGACAATAGCTGCCCCTGTGTATATTACAGAGAATACCAGCCCCTGTGTATATTATTGAGAATAGCTGCCCCTGTGTATATTATAGAGATTCGCAGCCCCTGTGTATATTATAGAGAATAGCTGTCCCTGTGTATATTATAGATAATATCAGTCCCTATGTCTAATATCGAGAATCACAGCCCCTGTGTATATTTTAGAGAATAGTAGCCCCTGTGTATATTATAGAGAATAGCAGCCCCTGTGTATATTATAGAAAATAGCAGCCGCTGTGTATATTACAGAGAATAGCAGCCCCTGTGTATATTACAGAGAATAGCAGCCCCTGTGTATATTACAGAGAATAGCAGCCCCTGTGTATATTATAGAAAATAGCAGCCGCTGTGTATATTACAGAGAATAGCAGCCCCTGTGTATATTACAGAGAATAGCAGCCCCTGTGTATATTACAGAGAATAGCAGCCCCTGTGTATATTATAGAGAATAGCAGCCCCTGTGTATATTATAGAAAATAGCAGCCGCTGTGTATATTACAGAGAATAGCAGCCCCTGTGTATATTACAGAGAATAGCAGCCCCTGTGTATATTACAGAGAATAGCAGCCCCTGTGTATATTATAGAAAATAGCAGCCGCTGTGTATATTACAGAGAATAGCAGCCCCTGTGTATATTACAGAGAATAGCAGCCCCTGTGTATATTACAGAGAATAGCAGCCCCTGTGTATATTATAGAAAATAGCAGCCGCTGTGTATATTACAGAGAAGAGCAGCCCCTGTGTATATTAAAGAGAATAGCAGCCCCTGTGTATATTATAGAGAATAGTAGCCCCTGTGTATATTATAGGGAATAGTGCCCCCTATGTATATTATGGAGAATAGCAGTCCCTGTGTATATTATAGAGAATACCAGCCCCAGTGTATATTATTGAGAATAGCTGTCCCTGTGTATATTATAGAGAATATAAGTCCCTAGGTATATTATAGAGAATCGCAGCCCCTGTGTATATTACAGAGAATAGCAGCCCCTGTGTCTATTATAGAGAATAGCAGCACCTGTGCAGATTATAGAGAATAGCTGTCCCTGTGTATATTATAGAGAATATCAGTCCCTATGTATAATATAGAAAATCACAGCCCCTGTGTATATTTTAGAGAATAGCAGCCCCTGTGTATATTATAGAGAATAGCAGTCCCTGTATATATTGTAGATAATAGAGGCCCTGTGTATATTATAGACAATAGCAGTCGCTGTGTATATTACAAAAAATAACAGCCCGTGTGTATATTACAGAGAATAGCAGCCCCTGTGTATATTACAGAGAATAGCAGCCCCTGTGTATATTATAGAAAATAGCAGCCGCTGTGTATATTACAGAGAATAGCAGCCCCTGTGTATATTACGGAGAATAGCAGTCCCTGTGTATATTATACAGAATAGCTGCCCCTGTGTATATTATAGAGAATAGCAGCTGCTGTGCATATTATAGAGAATAGCAGCCCCTGTGTATATTATACAGAATAGCTGCCCATGTGTATATTATAGAGAATAGCAGTCCCTGTGTATATTGTAGATAATAGAGGCCCTGTCTATATTATAGAGAATAGCAGTCCCTGTATATATTATAGAGACTAACAGCCCCTGTGTCTTTTATAGAGAATAGCAGCCATTGTGTATATTATAGAGAATAGCAGTCCCTGTGTATATTATAGATAATAGCAGTCCCTGTGTATATTACAGAGAATAACAGCCCGTGTGTATATTATAGAGAATCGCAGCCCCTGTGTATATTATAGACAATAGCTGCCCCTGTGTATATTACAGAGAATACCAGCCCCTGTGTATATTATTGAGAATAGCTGCCCCTGTGTATATTATAGAGATTCGCAGCCCCTGTGTATATTATAGAGAATAGCTGTCCCTGTGTATATTACAGATAATATCAGTCCCTATGTCTAATATCGAGAATCACAGCCCCTGTGTATATTTTAGAGAATAGTAGCCCCTGGGTATATTATAGAGAATAGCAGCCCCTGTGTATATTATAGAAAATAGCAGCCGCTGTGTATATTACAGAGAATAGCAGCCCCTGTGTATATTACAGAGAATAGCTGCCCTTGTGTATATTACAGAGAATAGCAGCCCCTGTGTATATTACAGAGAATAGCAGCCCCTGTTTATATTACAGAGAATAGCAGCCCCTGTGTATATTATAGAAAATAGCAGCCGCTGTGTATATTACAGAGAATAGCAGCCCCTGTGTATATTAAAGAGAATAGCAGCCCCTGTGTATATTATAGAGAATAGTAGCCCCTGTGTATATTATAGGGAATAGTGCCCCCTATGTATATTATGGAGAATAGCAGTCCCTGTGTATATTATAGAGAATACCAGCCCCAGTGTATATTATTGAGAATAGCATTCCCTGTGTATATTATAGAGACTATAAGTCCCTATGTATATTATAGAGAATCGCAGCCCCTGTGTATATTACAGAGAATAGCAGCCCCTGTGTATATTATAGAGAATAGCAGCACCTGTGCAGATTATAGAGAATAGCTGTCCCTGTGTATATTATAGAGAATATCAGTCCCTATGTATAATATCGAAAATCACAGCCCCTGTGTATATTTTAGAGAATAGCAGCCCCTGTGTATATTATAGAGAATAGCAGTCCCTTTATATATTGTAGATAATAGAGGCCCTGTGTCTATTATAGACAATAGCAGTCGCTGTGTATATTACAAAAAATAACAGCCCGTGTGTATATTACAGAGAATAGCAGCCCCTGTGTATATTACAGAGAATAGCAGCCCCTGTGTATATTATAGAAAATAGCAGCCGCTGTGTATATTACAGAGAATAGCAGCCCCTGTGTATATTACGGAGAATAGCAGTCCCTGTGTATATTATACAGAATAGCTGCCCCTGTGTATATTATAGAGAATAGCAGCTGCTGTGCATATTATAGCGAATAGCAGCCCCTGTGTATATTATACAGAATAGCTGCCCATGTGTATATTATAGAGAATAGCAGTCCCTGTGTATATTGTAGATAATAGAGGCCCTGTCTATATTATAGAGAATAGCAGTCCCTGTATATATTATAGAGACTAACAGCCCCTGTGTCTTTTATAGAGAATAGCAGCCATTGTGTATATTATAGAGAATAGCAGTCCCTGTGTATATTATAGAGAATAGCAGTCCCCTGTGTATATTATAGATAATAGCAGTCCCTGTGTATATTACAGAGAATAACAGCCCGTGTGTATATTATAGAGAATCGCAGCCCCTGTGTATATTATAGACAATAGCTGCCCCTGTGTATATTACAGAGAATACCAGCCCCTGTGTATATTATTGAGAATAGCTGCCCCTGTGTATATTATAGAGATTCGCAGCCCCTGTGTATATTATAGAGAATAGCTGTCCCTGTGTATATTATAGATAATATCAGTCCCTATGTCTAATATCGAGAATCACAGCCCCTGTGTATATTTTAGAGAATAGTAGCCCCTGTGTATATTATAGAGAATAGCAGCCCCTGTGTATATTATAGAAAATAGCAGCCGCTGTGTATATTACAGAGAATAGCAGCCCCTGTGTATATTACAGAGAATAGCAGCCCCTGTGTATATTACAGAGAATAGCAGCCCCTGTGTATATTATAGAAAATAGCAGCCGCTGTGTATATTACAGAGAATAGCAGCCCCTGTGTATATTACAGAGAATAGCAGCCCCTGTGTATATTATAGAAAATAGCAGCCGCTGTGTATATTACAGAGAATAGCAGCTCCTGTGTACATTACAGAGAATAGCAGCTCTTGTGTATGTTACAGAGAATAGCAGCCCCTGTGTATATTATAGAGAATAGCAGTCCCTGTGTATATTATCGAGAATAGCAGCCCCTGTGTATATTACAGAGAATAGCAGCCCCTGTGTATATTACAGAGAATAGCAGCCCCTGTGTATTATAGAGAATAACAGCCCCTGTGTATATTACAGAGAATACCAGCCCCTGTGTATATTATTGAGAATAGCAGCCCCTGTGTATATTACAGAGAATAGCAGCCCCTGTGTATATTATAGAAAATAGCAGCCGCTGTGTATATTACAGAGAATAGCAGCCCCTGTGTATATTACAGAGAATAGCAGCCCCTGTGTATATTATAGAGAATAGCAGTCCCTGTGTATATTGTAGATAATAGAGGCTCTGTGTATATTTTTGACAATAGCAGTCCCTGTGTATATTACAGAGAATAGCAGCCACTGTGTATATTACAGAGAATAGCAGCCCCTGTGTATATTACAGAGAATAACAGCCCGTGTGTATATTACAGAGAATACCAGCCCCTGTGTATATTATTGAGAATAGCTGTTCCTGTGTATATTATAGAGAATCGCAGTTGCTGTGTATATTATAGAGAATAGCAGCCTGTGTATATTATACAGAATAGCATTCCCTGTGTATATTATAGAGAATATAAGTCCGTATGTAAATTATAAAGAATCGCAGCCGCTGTGTATATTGTAGAGAACAGCTGTCCCTGTGTATATTATAGAGAATAGCAGCCCCTGTGTATATTAAAGAGAATAGCAGCCCCTGTGTATATTATAGAGAATAGCAGCCTGTGTATAATTATACAGAATAGCATTCCCTGTGTATATTATAGAGAATAGCAGCCCCTGTGTATATTATAGAGACTAGCAGCCCCTGTGTATATTATAGAGAATAGCAGCCCTGTGTATATTATAGAGAATAGCATCCACTGTGTATATTACAGAGAATAGCAGCCCCTGTGAATATGATAGAGAATAGCAGCCACTGTGTATATTATAGAGAATAGCAGCCCCTGTGTATATTATAGAGAATAGCAGCTGCTGTGCATATTATAGAGAATAGCAGCTCCTGTGTATATTATAGAGAATAGCTGTCCCTGTGTATATTATAGAGAATAGCAGTCCCTGTGTATATTATAGACAATAGCAGCCCCTGTGTATATTACAGAGAATAGCAGCCCCTGTGTATATTATACAGAATAGCTGACCCTGTGTATATTATAGAGAATAGCAGTCCCTGTGTATATCGTAGATAATAGAGGCCCTGTGTATATTATAGAGAATAGCAGTCCCTGTATATATTATAGAGACTAACAGCCCCTGTGTCTTTAAAAGAGAATAGCAGCCACTGAGTATATTATAGCGAATAGCAGTCACTGTGTATATTGCACGGCATAGCAGCCCCTGTGTATATTATAGAGAATAGCAGCCCCGGTGTATATTACAGAGAATAGCAGCCCCTGTGTATATAATGGAGAATAACAGTCCCTGTGTATATTATAGACAATAGCAGTCCCTGTGTATATTATAGAGAATCACAGCCCCTGTGTATATTATAGACAATAGCAGTCCCTGTGTATAGTACAGAGAATACGAGCCCCTGTGTATATTATTGAGAATAGCTGCCCCTGTGTATATTATAGAGAATCGCAGCCCCTGTGTATATTATAGAGAATAGCAGCACCTGTGCATATTATAGAGAATAGCTGTCCCTTATATATTGTAGATAATAGAGGCCCTGTGCATATTATAGACAATAGCAGTCGCTGTGTATATTACAAAAAATAACAGCCCGTGTGTATATTACAGAGAATAGCAGCCCCTGTGTATATTATAGAGAATAGCTGTCCCTGTGTATATTACAGAGAATAGCAGCCCCTGTGTATATTACAGAGAATAGCAGCCCCTGTGTATATTACAGAGAATAGCAGCTGTGTGTATTATAGAGAATAACAGCCCGTGTGTATATTACAGAGAATACCAGCACCTGTGTATATTATTGAGAATAGCTGTCCCTGTGTATATTATAGAGAATCGCAGTCCCTGTGTATATTATAGAGAATAGCAGCCTATATACATTATACAGAATAGCATTCCCTGTGTATATTATAGAGAATATAAGTCCGTATGTAAATTATAAAGAATCGCAGCCGCTGTGTATATTGTAGAGAACAGCTGTCCCTGTGTATATTATAGAGAATAGCAGCCCCTGTGTATATTACAGAGAATAGCAGCCCCTGTGTATATTATAGAGAATAGCAGTCCCTGTGTATATTGTAGATAATAGAGGCCCTGTGTATATTTTTGACAATAGCAGTCCCTGTGTATATTATAGAGAATAGCAGCCACTGTGAATATTACAGAGAATAGCAGCCCCTGTGTATATTACGGAGAATAGCAGTCCCTGTGTATATTATACAGAATAGCTGCCCCTGTGTATATTATAGAGAATAGCAGCTGCTGTGCATATTATTGAGAATAGCAGCCCCTGTGTATATTATACAGAATAGCTGCCCATGTGTATATTATAGAGAATAGCAGTCCCTGTGTATATTGTAGATAATAGAGGCTCTGTGTATATTTTTGACAATAGCAGTCCCTGTGTATATTATTGAGAATAGCAGCCACTGTGTATATTACAGAGAATAGCAGCCCCTGTGTATATTATAGAGAATAGCAGCTGCTGTGCATATTATAGAGAATAGCAGCCGCTGTGTATATTATAGAGAATAGCAGTCACTGTGTATATTGTAGATAATAGAGGCCCTGTCTATATTATAGAGAATAGCAGTTCCTGTATATATTATAGAGACTAACAGCCCCCGTGTCTTTTATAAAGAATAGCAGCTACTGTGTATATTATAGAGAATAGCAGTCCCTGTGTATATTGTAGGGAATAGCAGCCCCTTTGTATATTATAGAGAATAGCAGCCCCTGTGTATATTATAGAGAATAGCAGTCCCCTGTGTATATTATAGAGAATAGGAGCCCCTGTGTATATTACAGAGAATAGCAGCTCCTGTGTATATTATACCGATAGATCCAGGGAGTTTCATGTGCAGTTGGAATGCAAATCTGTAAGTTTTGTCTCCCAAAGGATTGGTTTTGGAGATATTTGGGAGGTTGGCTGGACTTGGGTTTCAGGACACAAGAGTTGTCTGAAGATGTGCAGCCAGAAGCGATCACATGTCTACGCCAATTATTGAGTGACTAGACACTCTCAGACAATCAGCAAGTTGTGGATAAGGAAACCCAGGATCGGTTCAGGGTAACGAGAGCACATATTAGAAATGGGAAAAATAAATTATTTACTTCATGAGCGATACATATGTGGTCGGGCCGGAGAGAGTGGGGCGGTCGGGTCAGAGAAAGACAGGTTACATTGGGACCGAAGGGCCTCTTCCTCTCCTTCACATATCAGGGTTTACTTAATTCTAATTTTATTTTTCTCAAACAGCTGGTTCCACGGTGGGATTGCCCGAGCGGAGGCAGAGTCCATTCTGTTGGGGCAAGACGTGGGATTCTTCCTCATCAGAGCTAGCCAGAGCTCCAAGAACGAGTTCTCTATCTCGGTCAGGTACATACCGGGCTGGGGGCTGAGGGGAGACCTGATTGAGGTGTATCAAATGATGAGGGACCTGGATAGAGTGGATAGGACGGACCTGTTTCCCTTGGCAGAGGGGTCAACAATGGCGGGGGGGGGGCATCGATAGAAAGTAATTGGGGGGAGGTTTAGAGGGAATTTGAGGAGTTGAGGCACAGACCGGCCATGATCTCCCTGAACGGCAGAACATGCTCGAGGGGCTGAATGGCCTCCTCCTGTTCGTGTATTCCTAAAATCCAATTTTGCCACATGGCGCTATGGAATTGTTTTAACCCGCAGCCCTGGTCTTAGCCCCCCACAACTGGATGGGCATCTGCATCGGGGGCGGGCCCAACAGCCACTGCAAGTCGCTGAAGCGTGGCATGGGGCCCCCTGGCCCAATGTCCCAGCCGTGGGTCACTCCAAGGCCTGGTCGCTTACCCAGGCCGTGGTCTTGCTCCTCTCTGGGCCTCGTGACCTCAATTGTGGAGGGCGCCAGAATTCTAATCGTGTCGTTTACTGGGTTTATTTGCAGGCATGAGGATGACGTCCAACATTTTAAGGTCTTGCGTGATGGCAAAGGTCACTATTTCCTGTGGTCGGAGAAATTCGATTCCCTGAACAAGCTGGTGGAATATTACAAGGCGAGCTCCATCTCCAAAACAACGCAAATCTACCTGAGGGACTGCAAGAAGGAGACGAAGGTAGAACACGGTCTCAGCCGGGCGTCAGTGGGCAGCACTCCAGCTTGGGGTCGGGAGGTTGTGGGTTCGAATCCCCACTCCACTTCAGGCCGACACTTCCAGTGAAGTACTGAGGGAGCGCCGCACTGTCGGAGGGGCAGTACTGAGGGAGCGCCGCACTGTTGGAGGGGCAGTACTGAGGGAGCGCCACACTGTCAGAGGGGCAGTACCGAGGGAGCGCTGCACTGTCGGAGGGGCAGTACTGAGGGAGCGCCGCACTGTCAGAGGGGCAGTACTGAGGGAGCGCCGCACTGACGGAGGGGCAGTACTGAGGGAGTGCCACACTGTCGGAGGGGCAGTACTGAAGGAGCGCTGCACTGTCGGAGGGGCAGTATTGAGGGAGCGCCACACTGTCAGAGGGGCAGTACTGAGGGAGCGCTGCACTGTCGGAGGGGCAGTACTGAGGGAGCGCCGCACTGTCGGAGGGGCAGTACTGAGGGAGCGCCTCACTGTCGGAGGGGCAGTGCTGAGGGAGTGCCGCACTGTCGGAGGGGCAGTACTGAGGGAGCGCCGCACTGTCGGAGGGGCAGTACTGAGGGAGCGCCGCACTGTCGGAGGGGCAGTACTGAGGGAGCGCCGCACTGTCGGAGGGGCAGTACTGAAGGAGTGCCACACTATCAGAGGGGCAGTACTGAGGGAGCGCCACACTGTCGGAGATGCCGCCTTTCTGATGAGACGTTAAACCGAGGCCCCGCCTGTCCTCTCAGGTGGACGTAAAAGATCCCTTGGCACTATTTCCAAGAACAGCAGGGGAGTTCTCCCCGGTGTCCTGGGCCAATATTTATCCCTCAACCTTTTACGCCAAACTGAGTGTGTAACAGATTCCGTGTTGGGAGAGGCGGAGAAAATTGGGAGACAAGAGCTTGAGAAGGGGGGGGGGAAGTCCAGGACAGGCAGGGTCTCGTGATACAGGACGTTGCATATGCAAATCCGATTGTGAAGCAAAGCCAGCACTAGTGAAACCTGTTCTGTCGCATTCAAGCGAGTTCCAAGTAAATATTTGTTCTGAAGTGGTTCTGTGACCCATTTAATGTCGGCAGCTCAAGGCACACCACCGTGTTCATAGTGCGAAGCAACTGAGCACAAACAACCCATTCTGCAAGTGGACACATTTCCCCATTGTGGTGCTTTAAAAATTTGATCACGGGATGTGGGCGTCGCTGGCCAGGCCGGCATTTATTGGCCATCCCCAATTGCCCCTTGAGAAGGTGGTGGTGAGCCGCCTTCTTGAACCGCTGCAGTCCGTGTGGTGAAGGTGCTCCCACAGTGCTGTTAGGGAGGGAGTTCCAGGATTGTGACCCAGCGACGATGAAGGAACGGCCGATATATTTCCCAGTCGGGATGGTGTGTGACTGGGAGGGGAACGTGGAGGTGGTGGTGTTCCCATGCGCCTGCTGCCCTTGTCCTTCTAGGGGGTAGAGGTCGTGGGTTTGGGAGGTGCTGCCGAAGAAGCCTTGGCGAGTTGCTGCAGTGCATCTTGTAGACGGTGCACACTGCAGCCAGGGGGCGCCGGTGGTGGAGGGAGTGAGTGTTGAAGGTGATAGAGGTGGCGGGTTTGAGAGGTGCTGGGGGTAGGTGGGAGGGTTTGGTGCTGTGAGACGGAGGGGGTGTGGTGCTAGATTGAGGCTAGGTGCACAGTGATGATAAACAGAGACAACAAGTCCGCCCTATCCCAAAGATTTTGGATAATTCCTACAACACCTTGCATTTATATAGTAACGTAGTAAAGCGCTTCACAGGGGCGTATATCGGACAACATTTGACATCGAGCCACATAAGGAGATATTGGGGCAGGTGACCAAAAGCTTGGTCAGAGAACTCAGTTTTAAGGAGCGTATTAAAGGAGGAAAGAGAGATAGAGAGGCGGAGAGGTTTAGGGAGGGAGTTCCAGAGCTTGGGGCCCGGCCACCGATGGCGGAACGATTAAAATCGGGGATGCTCAAGAGAGCAGAATTGGAGGAGTGCAGACATCTCCGAGAGTTGTGCAACTGGAGAAGATTACAGAGATAGGGAGGGGCGAGGGTCACGGAAGGATTTGAAA
This sequence comes from Pristiophorus japonicus, assembly GCF_044704955.1. Classification (NCBI taxonomy): domain Eukaryota; kingdom Metazoa; phylum Chordata; class Chondrichthyes; family Pristiophoridae; genus Pristiophorus; species Pristiophorus japonicus. The sequence goes on from NC_091995.1 coordinate 98,960,937, forward strand.
ACAAGGTTGAGAATGTTAAAACTGCGGTGTTGATGGACTGGGAGCCAATATTGGTCAGTGAGCAGAAAAGTACTTGTAGAACAGGCGGTGTCAGTTGATCAATGTCTTCTTTTATATACTCGAAGCTGGGCGAGAGTCCTCAGAAACTCACTCCACAGTGCCACCCCTGGGCAATGCCTGCAACTACCCCGTTACCAACGACGGTTTACATACAGTATTTCCATTGTAAATGGTTATGTAAGCACTTTAATATAGACCTGCTGACACAAAAAGCGTGACCAAGAACCATGACAGCAGGTTTGATGGCGCGGAATTGTGCAGTCGCGCGAGTTTTGGTAATAATTTATAGAACATGTGAATGATCGACAACAAAACGGAATTTAAAAAAACATTTTTTTTTCCAGGGGGGCTTTGGTTATCACGACTCCCGCATGCCGGGTCCCCGACAGATGGGAGCCCGAATGCCCGATCCTAGATTTCTGGATCCCAGAATGCCAGATCCCAGATTGCCAGATCCCAGATCGCCAGATCCCAGAATGCCAGATCCCAGAATGTCAGATCCCAGAATGCCAGATCCCAGAATGCCAGATCCCAGATCGCCAGATCCCAGATTGCCAGATCCCAGATTGCCAGATCCCAGATCGCCGGACCCCCGAAAGTTGGGCTCGCGAATGCCCGATCCCAGGATGCTGAATTCCCGAATGGCGGATCCCAGAATGCCGGACCCGCGGACAGCGGGATCGCCGGGCTCCAGCGCACAGTTCGGCGAGGTGGCGGCGGTGTTCCGGAAGGGTCCCAGCCCGCAGCCCCCGTTTGCCGACATGCCGCCCAAGTTCCGACAGTCCTGCAGCCCGCAGCCTCCGTTCCTCGAGCCGCCATCAGCCGTGCGGAAAGCCAACGAGTGCCTGCCGGTGCCGGTAAGTCTCACCGCGGCCGGTGAATCACATCACTGGCTCGCGAACGGCAGGGAGGGCTAGAAGGGCACGGGCTTAAGGGGTTTATGCTGGAACTGTATAAACACTGGGTAGACCACAGCTGGAGTACTGCGTGCAGTTCTGGTCACCACATTACAGGAAAGATGTGATTGCACTGGAGAGGGTGCAGAGGAGATTTACCAGGATGTTGCCGGGACTGGAGAATTTTAGCGACGAGGAAAGATTGGATAGGATGGGGTTGTTTTCCTTGGAACAGAGGAGGCCGAGGGGAGATTTAATTGAGGTGTATAAAATTATGAGGGGCCTGGATAGAGTGGATCGGACTGACCTGTTTCCCTTAGCCGAGAAGTCGACAACCAGGGGGTAGGTTTAGAGGGGATTTGAGGGTAAATATCTTCACCCCGAGGGTGGTGGGGGTCTGGAACTCGCTGCCTGAAAGGGTGGTAGAGGCAGAAACCCTCACCACATTTAAAAAGTACCTGGATGTGCTCCTGAAGTGCCGTAACCCACAGGGCTACGGACCGAGAGCTGGAAAGTGGGATTAGGCCGGGTAGCTCTTTGTCGACCAGAGCGGACACGATGGGCCGAATGGCCTCCTCCCGTGCTGTGTGATTCTCTGATCTGTACGTCAGCACAAAACGTCCGTGTTCTAAGCAACCCGGCTCGGTACAGGTTGATTGATGGTTTCACTTGTTGCTCAGCCTTTTTGAGGAACACAGGAACAGGAGGAGGCCCATTCAGCCCCTCGAGCCTGTTACACAGGAACAGGAGGAGGCCCATTCAGCCCCTCGAGCCTGTTACACTGGAACAGGAGGAGGCCATTCAGCCCCTCGAGCCTGTTACACAGGAACAGGAGGAGGCCCATTCAGCCCCTCGAGCCTGTTACACAGGAACAGGAGGAGGCCCATTCAGCCCCTCGAGCCTGTTACACAGGTACAGGAGGAGGCCATTCAGCCCCTCGAGCCTGTTACACAGGAACAGGAGGAGGCCATTCAGCCCCTCGAGCCTGTTACACAGAAACAGGAGGAGGCCCATTCAGCCCCTCGAGCCTGTAACATAGGAACAGGAGGTTACAGAGATAGGGAGAGGTGTAGGGCTGGAGGAGGTTACAGAGATAGAATTGAGTGTAGGGCTGGAGGAGGTTACAGAGATAGGGAGGGGTGTAGGGGCTGGAGGAGGTTACAGAGATAGGGAGGGGTGTAGGGCTGGAGGAGGTTACAGAGATAGGGAGGGGTGTAGGGGCTGGAGGAGGTTACAGAGATAGGGAGGGAGCGAGGCGGTCTAGGAGAGATTTGAACACTAGGATGAGAATTTAGAATCGAGATGTTTGCCGGACCAGGAGGCAATGTAGGTCAGTGAGCACAGGGGGTGATGGGTGAGTGGGACTCGGTGCGAGTTAGGACACGGGGCAGTGAGCACAGTGGGTGATGGGTGAGTGGGACTGGGTGTGAGTTAGGACACGGGTCAGTGAGCACAGGGGGTGATGGGTGAGCGGGACTCGGTGCGAGTTAGGACACGGGGCAGTGAGCACAGGGGGTGATGGGTGAGCGGGACTCGGTGCGAGTTAGGACACGGGGCAGTGAGCACAGGGGGTGATGGGTGAGCGGGACTCGGTGCGAGTTAGGACACGGGGCAGCGAGCACAGGGGGTGATGGGTGAGTGGGACTCGGTGTGAGTTAGGACACGGGGCAGCGAGCACAGGGGGTGATGGGTGATGTCGAAATCTCAACTCACAATATACGACTCCAACACAATCAGCTCCGGTAGATGTCCCTTTAATTTTTACTTGCAGCAAGGAAGAGTCTCACTCAGTCAAAGGCCAAGCGACGACTCCCAAAATGATACAGTTTCAAAAAGTAAAAACAAGTTATGGTTCCATCCTGTGTATTGGTTTTGCCTTTGCAGTCAGCGAATACAGATAAAGAGTTAATGATTACCACATCCTTGTCTTTACATTTTTCTCAATGTCTCTTTTGTAAGTGATTTTGGTGGGCCAGTCAGCCATTACTCGATTAGGGTGTGATAATGTGCTATTACCGGCCTTGCATTGTGTCAGGATTGTCCAGTTTCCTGGCCAGTTATTTGGGCCCATGATTTCCATAGTGGTTGGCTTCTTGCATATTATAGATGAGTTCTGCCCAAGAGATAATGGCTGGTAATTTGATTATCTCTTTGGGGGTGAATTGATAATACAGGGGAGCACAATGGGTGGTACTTGTCTCAGCAGGACAGTTTAATGTTGTCTGGTGGCTATTAATCAGCTTTCAGCAGTTCCAGTCAGGGTTACCATGTTTATGTAAACAGACTGTCTGTTGCAGAAGTTTCTAGCATGTTCTGGACTCCATTTTGTTTTGTGGCAAAAAGGCTACAAAAACAGTGCAATACAACTTTTAACAAAGTACTTTTCCACAGTGAGCGGGACTCGGTGCGAGTTAGGACACGGGGCAGTGAGCACAGGGGGTGATGGGTGAGTGGGACTTGGTGCGAGTTAGGACACGGGTCAGTGAGCACAGGGGGTGATGGGTGAGCGGGACTTGGTGCGAGTTAGGACACGGAGCAGTGAGCACAGGGGGTGATGGGTGAGCGGGACTCGGTGCGAGTTAGGACACGGGGCAGTGAGCACAGGGGGTGATGGGTGAGCGGGACTCGGTGCGAGTTAGGACACGGGGCAGTGAGCACAGGGGGTGATGGGTGAGCGGGACTGGGTGCGAGAAGACCCCTTTCGCTCCGCATCCCTCGATACAGTTTCTCACTCGATCCTTCCTCCCTGCAGAAGACCCGGCGAGTTCAGGCCATGTTCGATTTCACAGCGGAGGCTGGGGACGAGCTGGAGTTCAAGAGCGGCGATATCATCGAGGTCCTGGATAGTGCCGACCCTTCCTGGTGGAAGGGCTGTTTATTTGGAAAGGTCGGCTTATTCCCGAGTAATTATGTGGCATCGACCAACCGGTGACACATCCCGGGAACTCCGGAAAATCCTCATCTTCTTTTCCCCTCCCTCAAACTAGCGGTCAATAAAATATTTGTGCTTTATAAACAAAGATGCTGTTGTGGTTTCGAAGTCTCTGAATCGCAAAACTGAATCTTGTTGAGATTCTCCACTCTTGATTGAATCAATTTTTTAATCAGAAATCAAGTTGGTAATTCTTTCGAAGAATGAGAGGTGATTTTATTGAAACGTATAAGATTCTGAGGGGGCTGGACAGGGTAGATGCAGAGAGGATGTTTCCCCTCGTGGGGGAGACTAGAACTAGGGGGCATAGTCTCAGAATAAGGGGTCGCCCATTTAAAATGGAGATGAGGAGGAATTTCTTCTCTCAGAGGGTTGTAAATCTGTGGAATTCTCTGCCCCAGAGAGCTGTGGAGGCTGGGTCATTGAATATATTTAAGGCGGAGATAGATTTTTGAGCGATAAGAAAGTAAAGGGTTATGGGGAGCAGGCAGGGAAGTGGAGCTGAGCCCAAGATCAGATCAGCCATGATTGTATTGAATGGCGGAGCAGGCTCGAGGGGCCGAATGGTCGACTCCTGCTCCTATTTCTTATGTTCTTATCAAGGACCTGTCAATCCACCACCTTTGGGTTTAGTTCCCCCAGCTTGGGAAAAGGTCGGAGGGGCAGTACTGAGGGAGCGCTGCACTGTCGGAAGGGCAGTACTGAGGGAGTGCTGCACTGTCGGAGGGGCGGTACTGAGGGAGTGCTGCACTGTCGGAAGGGCAGTACTGAGGGAGGGCCGCACTGTCGGAGGAGCAGTACTGAGGGAGCGCCGCACCATCGGAGGGGCAATACTGAGGGAGTGCCGCACAGTCGGAGGGGCAGTACTGAGGGAGTGCTGCACTGTCGGAGGGGCAGTACTGAGGGAGCACCACACCGTCGGAGGGGCAATACTGAGGGAGTGCCGCACAGTCGGAAGGGCAGTACTGAGGGAGCGGCGCACAGTCGGAGAGGCAGTACTGAGGGAGTGCCGCACAGTCGGAGGGGCAGTACTGAGGGAGCGCTGCACTGTCGGAGGGTCAGTACTGAGGGAGCGCTGCACTGTCGGAGGGGCAATACTGAGGGAGTGCTGCACTGTTGGAGGGGCAGTACTGAGGGAGTGCCGTGCTGTCGGAGGGGCAGTACTGAGGGAGCGCCGCACTGTCGGAGGGGCAGTACTGAGGGAGTGCTGCACTGTCGGAGCGGCAGTACTGAGGGAGCGCCGCACTGTCGGAGGGGCAGTACTGAGGGAGTGCTGCACTGTTGGAGGGGCAGTACTGAGGGTGCGGCGTATTGCCGGGGGGGCAGTACTGAGGGAGTGTCGCACTGTCGGAGGGGCAGTACTGAGGGAGGGCCGCACTGTCGGAGGGGCAGTACTGAGGGAGGGCCGCACTGTCGGAGGGGCAGTACTGAGGGAGCACCGCACTGTCAGAGGTGCCGTCTTTCGGATGAGACATTAAACCGAGGCCCCGTCTGCTCTCTCAGGTGGATGTAAAAGATCTCATGACACTATTTTGAAGAAGAGCAGGGGAGTTCTCCTCGGTGTCCTGGGGCCAATATTTATCCCACAATCAACATCACTAAAACAGATTATCTGGGTCATTATCACATTGCTGTTTGTGGGAGCTTGCTGAGCGCAAATTGGCTGCCGCGTTTCCCACATTACAACAGTCTATCTATCTCTCTCTCTCTCTCTCTCTCTGTCTCTCTGTCTCTTGCTCTGTCTCTCTGTCTCTATCTCTACTTATCTCTCTATCTCTCTCTATATTTATCAATCTATCTCTATCTATATTTATCTCTCTCTCTCTATCTCTATTTATCTCTCTATTTCTATCTCTCTATTTATCTCTCTCTCTATCCCTATTTATCTCTCTCTATTTATGAATACTAAAGTTTAAATTAATAAAGTTCATTAATTTATTCCAATGTTTTTCTCTGCACCGAAATGCTTATAACATGGAAATGGAATTGAACTGCTGTAAATAGAGATCTGTTTGAGGTGATTCAGCAGAAGGAAATTGAATTATTCGTTCCGACTGACTCACACCTGCTGAAACTTGACTCAACTTTCGTTATTGAAAGACAGCCCACCTTTAAGAAACCCCGCCCACCTACCATGGTGATTGGCTGCTCCAAACAGGTCTGCTGGCTGATTGGTTGAAACGGTTGTCAGTTAACGCCCTTAAAGGGAGGACGCTCCGAAAAATGTTGTCTTACCTTTTGGACTTGACTTGACGTCAGCCAGGTAAGTGAGATCGGGAGAGAGAGAGAGAGAGAGAGAGAGAGACAGAGAACTCATTCACAGCAGCAGCAACATGGCGGGCTCCCAACTGCTGTGTTTGGAAGATAATCATATTAATGTTAAAATTAATGAGAAAAATGCAGAGTTCTTCTACTGTGAACATCAAAGGTTTGCTCTGGAAGGGCTATTGACATCTGGGCCAGCGGATTTCAACAAGATTCTGAAGGAACGCAGTGTCAAGGAGTTTATTTCCTCCAAAGAGGCGAAGAAGATCGCCAAGAATTGGCAGAAGTACGGGGTTGAGAGGAGTGACAGCCCCAAAGGTAAGGAGGCGGAGAGTGGGGGCTCCTTGACCTACTGGCCGGAGAAGAGTGACACCCCCATACCCGAGCTGGACCTGGGGTGGACGGAGTACGTGGCCTATCGTGGGATCACCAGGGCCACCATCCACACACAGCCACCCAAGAACAACGACCCCTTCATCAAGGAGGTCGTACGCAAGATGATCCAGGAGGCGAGGAAGGTGAGTGAAGAACAAAGAACCGACTGGCCCGAGAGGGCCTTTCACCACCGCCAGGGTCCCGAAGCACTGTACAGCCGATCAAGTGCTTTTTGAAGTGTAGTCGCTGTCGTAATGTTGGATAAATGGTGGCTCACTTTGCACACAGCTAGCTCCCACAGATAGCAATGTGATAATGACGGATCTTCTGTTTTAGTGATGTCGATTGAGAGATAAATATTGGCCCCAGGACACCGGGGAGAACGCCCCTGCTCTTCTTCAAAATCGTGCCCTGGAATTTTTTACATCCACTTGAGCTAGCAGACGGGGCCTCGGTTTAACGTCTCATCCGAAAGACAGCATCTCCGACAGTGCGGCACTCCCTCAGTACTGCCCCTCCGACAGTGCGGTGCTCCCTCAGTGCTGCCCCTCCGACAGCGCGGTGCTCCCTCAGCACTGCCCCTCCGACAGTGCAGCACTCCCTCAGCACTGCCCCTCCGACAGTGCAGCATTCCCTCAGCACTGCCCCTCCGACAGTGCAGCGCTCGCTCAGCACTGCCCCTCCGACAGTGCAGCGCTCCCTCAGCACTGCCCCTCCGACAGTGCGGCGCTCCCTCAGCACTGCCCCACCGACAGTGCAGTGCTCCCTCAGCACTGCCCCTCCGACAGTGCGGCGCTCCCTCAGCACTGCCCCTCCGACAGTACGGCGCTCCCTCAGCACTGCCCCACCGACAGTGCAGCGCTCCCTCAGCACTGCCCCTCCGACAGTGCAGCGCTCCCTCAGCACTGCATGGAGTGTCAGCCTGGATTATGTATCAGTGTGTTTCTGATTCCCCTCGCCCCTGTCTTCATGTCCCCATGAAGTTGCCGAGTGAGCCCCTCGGTTGCATTAAACCGCTACTCAGCGGTTCAAGAAGGAGGATCGCCAGCACCTTCTGAGGCAATCGAGGGCTTGGGCCATAAATGCTCGTCTTGCCTTTCCGAGAATGATGTCCAAAAATATACAAATCCTTTTTGCAACCTTTGCCCTGTGTGTTATTTTATTCATTCTCGGGATGTGCGCGTCACTGGCAAGGCCAGCATTTATTGCCCATTCCTAATCGCCCGTCGAGAAGGTGGTGGTGAGCCGCCTTTTGGGACCACGGAGGGCAATTCAGAGTCACCACATGACTGTGCACCTGGAGTCACGTATAGGCCAGACCAGGTAAAGACGGCAGATTTCCTTCTCTAAAGAAAGAAAGATTTAATTTATATAGCGCCTTTCACGACCACCGGACAACTCAAAGCCAATGAAGTACTTTTTTGACGTGTGGTCACTGTTGTAATGTGGGAAACGCGGCAGCTAATTTGTGCACAGCAAGCTCCCACACACAGCAATGTGATAATGACCCAGATAATCTGTTTTTGTTGAGGGATAAATATAGGCCACGACACTGGGGATAACTGCTCTGTTCCTCTTCGAAATAGTGCTGTGGGATCTTTTACACCCACCTGAGCGGGCAGACGGGGCCTGGGTTTCACGTCTCATCTGAAAGACGGCCCCTCCAACAGTGCAGTGCTCCCTCAGTACTGCACTGGAGTGTCAGCCTAGAATTACGTGTTTAAGTCCCTGGAGTGGGATTTGAACCTACGACCTTCGACATAAGAACATAAGAAATAGGAGCAGGAGTAGGCCATACGGCCCCTCGAGCCTGCTCCGCCATTTAATACGATCATGGCTGATCCGATCATGGACTCAGCTCCACTTCCCTGCCCGCTCCCCATAACCCCTTATACCCTTATCAGTATTTCTGTCTTAAATCCATTTAATGTCCCAGCTTCCGGTAGCTCTCTGAGGCAGTGAATTCCACAGATTTACAACCCTCTGAGAGAAGAAATTTCTCCTCATCTCAGTTTTAAATGGGCAGCCCCTTATTTTAAGATTATGCTCTCTAGTTCTAGTCTCCCCCATCAGTGGAAACATCCTCTCTGCATCCACCTTGTCGAGCCCCCTCATAATCTTATACGTTTCGATAAGATCACCTCTCATTCTTCTGAATTCCAATGAGTAGAGCCCCAACCTACTCAACCTTTCCTCATAAGTCAACCCCCTCATCCCCAGAATCAACCGAGTGAACTTTCTCTGAACTGCCTCCAAAGCAAGTTTATCCTTTCATAAATATGGAAACCAAAACTGCACGCAGTATTCCAGGTGTGGCCTCACCAATACCCTGTATAACTGTAGCAAGACTTCCCTGCTTTTATACTCCATCCGCTTTGCAATAAAGGCCAAGATTCCATTGGCCTTCCTGATCACCTGCTGTACCTGCATACTATTCTTTTGTGTTTCATGCACAAGTACCCCCAGGTCCCGCTGTACTGCGGCACTTTGCAATCTTTCTCCATTTAAATAATAACTTGCTCTTTGATTTTTTTTTCTGCCAAAGTGCATGACCTCACACTTTCCAACATTACACTCCATCTGCCAAATTTTTGCCCACTCACTGAGCCTGCCTATGTCCTTTCTGACCCAGAGGTGAGTGTGATGCCTACCAAGCCACATCAGTGAACTAGACGGGTTTTTACGACAATCTGGCAGTTTCATGGTCACTATTACTGACACGAGCTTTTTATTCCAGAATTATTTAATGAACTGAATTTAAATTCCCCAGCTGCCGTGGTGGGATTTGAACTCGGATCATGAGTCCGGGGTCTGGATTACTGGCCCAGTATCATCACCACTGTCCCACGGTGAAGTGGACCGGGTGGTTTCCCCGGGTTCTATAAATACACGTTGTTGATATTTTACCCAGTGACAGATGTGCTGGCACACCTGTTCGCCACAAGTCCCAGGAACCAGCGATACCTGTGATACCTGTGATACCTGTGGGAGGAGATCGCCGGGGATTAGAGTGTGCGGGTGAAATAGCCTCCTGATAATTCACTGGGAACCACAACCCGTACAGAGTTTGCTTACTTGCCCCGGGGGCAATCGGGGATAATTCCCCAGAGTTCTTCCTCAATTTTCCTCCTGTTTATTCACCCCCCCCCCCGGGACCTGGGTTACCGTGGGTTGCTGGGGGGGGGGGGAGGTGAATTGGCATCGTGGGATGAAGAGGTTAACCGGGAGAGGAGGGGACTGGAGGCCTGTTGATGTCCTTCCTTCTGTAGACTTGCAGCCCGTTGCCTTCCTCTCCGTTAATCTTGATTCACGGCTGGCTGACGCTCCAGTTACCCGAGCTCCACTCTGCATCAATGTACAGGTGAGTCGACAGAAAGGCCTTGGAGATTTTTTTCGTGTGAGTAGAAGCATACCGGCCAAAATTTCCCCGCTCTGCGCCTCCCGTTAGCGCCTCCAAGGGCACCCCGCCCCCCCCCCCCGCGAAATTGCGCGGGGCGTTAGCGCGGGCACGGACATGTGAACGATGATGTCATCGCTGTGCGCGATGACCCCTTTCTGCCGCCCCGCGGTGGAGATTGTCCAGTCGCCGGTCGCGAACCGGGCCGGTGACCCACGGCGGGGCGAACAATAAAGGGGATGGTCGCTGGGCCGCACGCCGCCATCTTTGTCTCCCCAACGCCCCCCCCCCACCCACCCCCCCACCACTTGCCGGTCGGGCCGCTCGCCGCTCCTCTCTCGTAGCCACGGCAACTCTTGGCCTCTTCTCCCCGCCGGCCCAGCGGAGGCGGTCAAAGGGCCTGCGCGGTTCGTAGCGCCCCTCCCCTTTAACGGAAGGGGAGGGGCCGAGGGGCGCTGAGGAGCCTCAGCCCTACCCGGGGAAGCCACGTGCCGCTCCCGTTCCCGCCCAAAGGGAAGCGGAGCGCGCGACATTGCGCGCCACATCCTGTGAGGGGAAGAACCACAATTTCGCGGCCGGGGGCGGGACTACCTCGCTGGGCACAGGAAGTCCCGCCTCTCCCCCCCCCCCACCGGATTACCCCGCCCCCCCCCCTCAAATGCACTGTAACCGAGAGTCTCCCCCAGAGAATCACAGAACGGTTACAGCACAGGAGGAGGCCATTCGGCCCGTCGAGCCTGTGCCGGCTCTCTGCAAGAGCACCTCAGCCAATCCCACTCCCCCCGCCCTTTCCCCGTAGCCCGGCAAATGTCTCTCCTTCAGACACTTATCCAACTCCCTTTTGAAAGCCGCGATTGAGTCTGCCTCCACCACCCTCTCAGGCAGCGCACTCCAGATCCTAACCACTCGCTGCGTGAAAACGTTTTCCCTCATGTCGCCTTTGGTTCTTCTGCCAATTGCCTTAAATCTGTGTCCTCTGGTTCCCGACCCTTCCACCAATGGGGACAGTTTCTCTCGATCCACTCTGTCCAGACCCCTCATGGTTTGGAATATTCTGTCCTTTGGGCATGTGGCTGAACAATTCCGAGAGCCACATTCATAAACCCGGCTTGTTCCCGTCTCCAAAATACATCTTACTTGTAGGTTTATATTAAAAAAATTATTCAAAGAACATGTGACCGTCGCTGGCCAGGCCGGCGTTTATTGCCCATCCCTAATTGCCCCTTGAGAAGGTGGTGGTGAGCCGCCTTCTTGAACCGCTGCAGTCCGTGTGGTGAAGGTGCTCCCACAGTGCTGTTAGGGAGGGAGTTCCAGGATTGTGACCCAGCGACGGTGAAGGAACGGCCGATATATTTCCCAGTCGGGATGGTGTGTGTGACTTGGGAACATAGGAATTGTTGAATGAACAATAACCCAGGTCCCTCGAGTTCGCACTCTACCACACTGGTAGTCGCACGATCCAAGGATAATGGAGCTGTTAACCAATCACAGCGATCGATCTCCATCACAGAGTCGACACCAGACCCGGACATGAGGCAAGGAAACCCCCAGTGGGGGAGAGAACGGAAAGACTTGCATGGACAAAAGAAATGTGCTTTTACCACCTCAGGACACCCCAAAGCGATTTACAGCCAATGATGTATTTTTTGGAGTGTGGTCACTGTTGTAATGTGGGAAACACGGCAGCCAATTTGCGCACAGCAAGCTCCCACACACAGCAATGTGATAATGACCGGATAATCTGTTTTAGTGATGTTGATTGAGGGATAAATATTGGAATTGAGCGGAGGTATACAGTCCGCTGCACTGTCGGAGGGGCAGTACTGAGGGAGTGCTGCACTGTCGGAGGGACAGTACTGAGGGAGTGCTGCACTGTCGGAGGGACAGTACTGAGGGAGTGCTGCACTGTCGGAGGGGCAGTACTGAGGGAGTGCTGCACTGTCGGAGGGGCGGTACTGAGGGAGTGCTGCACTGTCGGAGGGGCAGTACTGAGGGAGTGCTGCACTGTCGGAGGGGCGGTACTGAGGGAGTGCTGCACTGTCGGAGGGGCAGTACTGAGGGAGCGCCGCACTGTCGGAGGGGCAGTACTGAGGGAGTGCTGCACTGTCGGAGGGACAGTACTGAGGGAGTGCTGCACTGTCGGAGGGGCAGTACTGAGGGAGTGCTGCACTGTCGGAGGGGCAGTACTGAGGGAGTGCTGCACTGTCGGAGGGGCGGTACTGAGGGAGTGCTGCACTGTCGGAGGGGCAGTACTGAGGGAGTGCCGCACTGTCGGAGGGGCAGTACTGAGGGAGCGCCGCACTGTCGGAGGGACAGCACTGAGGGAGTGCCGCACAGTCGGAGGGGCAGTACTGAGGGAGCGCCGTACTGTCGGAGGGGCAGTACTGAGGGAGTGCCGCACTGTCGGAGGGGCAGTACTGAGAGAGTGCTGCACTGTCGGAGGGGCAGTACTGAGGGAGCGCCGCACTGTCAGAGGGGCAGTACTGAGGGAGCGCCGCACTGTCAGAGGGGCAGTACTGAGGGAGTGTGTGGGTGTGAGTGACGGGCCCCGGAGAGCGGGGGTAGGGGGCTTTGGCGCTTGCCACAGGAGTGGCGGTGAACTTGAGGCGAGGCTGAGCTGGGCTGTTTGAGGTGGTGGATTTATCTGATCAGTGAGGGAGCTCGCGAGCCACAGCCTGGGCTGCGGCTCAGGTAGTGAACGGCTCAGGTGGGGTATGGTGGCGGAAGGGACGTGCCGCATGGCCCACGTTAACCCTTGGCGTGCTGCAGGACTGCCAGCCAAAGCCACGTTGCAACAATCCACCCTTTGCCCCAGGGTGCCCGTGAGCTCCCGGGTATTGCTCCTGAGTTAGGCTGTTGCACCATGTCACTGTTACTGAGTGTGGACAGGGGGAGGGGGGCACGCTGTTTAACACACCGCCATCTTACATTGCTACCCACCGCACGCGGCCCGACACAGGAACAGCTCGTGACGTTTACATTCTGTCCAGTTATCCACAATATCCATCGCTGTTCTATTTAATATAGGAAGTAATGTTAACATGCCCCCTCCCTATCTCTGTAACCCCCTCCAGCCCCACAACCCCCCGAGATCTCTGCTCTCCTCTAATTCTGCCCTCCTGACCATCCCTGATTATAATCGCTCCACCATTGGTGGCCGTGCCTTCTGTTACCTGGGCCCCAAGCTCTGGAACTCCCTCCCTAAACCTCTCCGCCTCTCTACCTCTCTCTCCTCCTTCAAGACGCTCCTTAAAACCGACCTCTTTGACCAACTAATTTCTCCTCATGTGGCTCGGTGTCACATTTATTGTCTATAACCCTCCTGTGAAGCGCCTTGGGATGTTTTTCTACGTTAAAGGCGCTATATAAATATAAGTAATTGTTGCGGATGTAGAGAACTAACGTCATTAGTTTTGTGCAGGGCCTGGAGGCTGACATTTACAAGTGGATTAGTGAGTTCTTGTTCATCCCAAGAGTTTACCGCAGCTAATGAACTGGATTTACGCCCACATCCCACAAAGGGACAAGCAGCTTTACCCCCGAAGCATTGCACCCCCGGGGTACCCACAGACACAGCTCCGTGACACGGGAGCGCGGGATCGCTGGGCGTGTGTTGGTCGTGGCAGGGCCTGCCCTTCCTGGTCTGGTTACACCGGCTTTCGACCCAGGCTCAGTATCCGTGTCCCACACACCCGCGCCCGTTCCTCCTCACCCAGGCTCGCCCACTCACTCTCTCACACACTCACTCACTACCTTCCTCACTCACTCACTCACTCACTCTCTCACACACTCACTCACTACCTTCCAAACTCATTCACACTCACTCACTCTCTCACACACTCACTACCTTCCTCACTCACTCACTCACTCACTCTCTCACTCACTCACTCACTCACTCTCTCACACACTCACTCACTACCTTCCTCACTCACTCACTCACTCACTCTCTCACACACTCACTCACTACCTTCCTCACTCACTCACTCACTCTCTCACACTCACTCACTACCTTCCTCACTCACTCACTCACTCTCTCACACACTCACTCACTACCTTCCTCACTCACTCACTCTCTCACTCACTCACTCACTCACTCTCTCACACACTCACTCACTACCTTCCTCACTCACTCACTCACTCTCTCACACACTCACTCACTACCTCACTCACTCACTCACTCACTCTCTCACACACTCACTCACTACCTTCCAAACTCATTCACACTCACTCACTCTCTCACACACTCACTACCTTCCTCACTCACTCACTCTCTCACTCACTCACTCACTCACTCACTCTCTCACACACTCACTCACTACCTTACTCACTCACTCTCTCACACACTCACTCACTACCTCACTCACTCACACACTCACTCCCTTCCAAACTCATTCACACTCACTCACTCTCTCACTCACCTACTCACTCACTTCCTCACTCACTCACTCACTCACTCACACACACACACACTCCCTCGCTCCCTCCCTCACTCATTCCCACACTCACTCACTCCCTCCCTGACTCATTCCCACACTCACTCACTCCCTCCCTGACTCATTCCCACACTCACTCACTCTCTCACTCACCTACTCACTACCTTCCAAACTCATTCACACTCACTCACTCTCTCACACACTCACTCACTACCTTCCAAACTCATTCACACTCACTCACTCTCTCACACACTCACTCACTACCTTCCAAACTCATTCACACTCACTCACTCTCTCACTCACCTACTCACTACCTTCCAAACTCATTCACACTCACTCACTCTCTCACACACTCACTCACTACCTTCCAAACTCATTCACACTCACTCACTCTCTCACACACTCACTCACTACCTTCCAAACTCATTCACACTCACTCACTCTCTCACACACTCACTCACTACCTTCCAAACTCATTCACACTCACTCACTCTCTCACTCACCTACTCACTCACTTCCTCACTCACTCACTCACTCACTCACACACACTCACTCGCTCCCTCCCTCACTCATTCCCACACTCACTCACTCCCTCCCTGACTCATTCCCATACTCACTCACTCATTCCCACACTCACTCACTCTCTCCCTCACTCACTCATTCCCATACTCACTCACTCACACATTCCCACACACTCGCTCCCTCGCTCACTCATTCTCACACTCACTCACTCCCTCACACTCATTCCCACACTCACTCACTTCCTCACACACTCACTCATTTACTCATTCCCACACTCACACACTCATGCCTTCACTCACTCACTCACTCGCTCACTTTCTCAAACACTCACTCACTCCCACACTCACTCACTCACTCATTCCCACACTCACTCATTCCCACACTCACTCGCTCACTCCCTCACTCACTCATTCCCACACACACTCACTCCCTCACTCACTCACTCCCACACTCACCCCCACACTCCCACACCCGCTCACTCACTCACACATTCACTCACTCACTCACACATTCACTCACTCACTCCCACATTCACTCACTCTCTCACTCCCTTAGTCTTCACTCACTCCCACACTCGCTCACTCCCACACTCATTCACTCACTCCCTCACTCACTCATTCCCACACACACTCACTCCCTCACTGACTCACTCCCACACTCCCACACCCGCTCACTCACTCACACATTCACTCATTCACTCACTCCCACACTCCCACACTCCCACACTCACTCACTCACCCACTCCCTCACTCACTCACTCCCACACTCACTCACTCAGTCACTCCCAGACTTACTCCTTCCATCACTCACTCACTCCCAC